>NC_052349.1:91933243-91987300 GCF_009727055.1 Benincasa hispida | reverse complement strand
ACATGCGTTTCTGTTATACTTGACGAAGCGCGAAGAAAACGTGTACAGGAAGCATGGTCATTGCATATGAGATCAATGCATACATTTCCAATTCCGCATGCATGACACCGACACATGGTATAAACACATAGCTTAAGACATGTATCGTATAATTTTGCATTTCACAAATTCTCTCACCAGCTTGACGTGGTACTATAGAAGTCTGTAGCCAATTATGGCTCTATGCTCTTGCGTAACATAAATTACTCCAAGAGAGGAAAATTTTGTGGAGTTTAAAAGCCGAGTATGTTTTAAGAGACTGAAATCAGCAAATGTTATCTGTACCAGTGCTGGGTTTCCTGAATTTCTACACAACCATTAATGGTGGAAACTGATGCTTCTAGAGTGAAGTAGGTTGCCGTCCAATTGCAATTAGTATAAACGGAGACATTACAAGTGGATCATGTCTTAAGTGATAACAAATGGTCTGTAGTATAAGGTAAAAGGAGGGAAACCTTATATCCTGTAATGCTACGGATGTGACCCATTTGTAAGAATAGTTACAAAGTGTTGTTTGACTTGTTACAAATGGTCTTGATCCTGATCATTCATTGGGGACATGCGAGCAAGAGTGTCCTATACCAAAGAGTATTGTAGGACCTAACCACGAAGTGTTAATAGTCTCGATTATATAATGCGTTTCATGATAGAGACTTCACTTCACTTAGGATGACCCATAGGAACATGACTTCAATCCTGAGTGAGTTGGAAACTCCTACCTTTGAGGGCGGTCCTTTGATTTTGCATGGTGCGAGTGGCCAGATCGCGACTCAAATCTACCACTTTGGGATTCGTCTAATTGGAGCTGGGAACTCAGCTACACAAGATGGAATTCAATGCTTCTCCGAAGTAGGGGTAAGTAAATAGATTGCTCTCCTTAAGGGCTGATCCCGGGCTTGAACGATATGGCGCCACACACCTTCTCTGGCTCGAGAAGTGTCCACACATGTAGGACTATGTTGTATTATTCATTAGAAGGTCAGTGTACTTAAGAAGTTAGATGTAACTACAGAGACAAAACGGTAAATTGGCCTAGCTGTACTTATGAGCATCTGTGAAGGGTTATCGTACTGTTATTGATTAATCGATGGACATAGAAAATATATCTATAGTGAGAGAGGTACAACTATCAGTTCTTTAGTGAAATGCCTGGCAGTTAACAATGGTGGATCTCATGGTTAAAGAGTTTTAGTCAGCTATTCACGTACCGTTGAGCTTTGAGCCAGAGGTCATAAGGTATCTCCTTGTAGCTTAATGGATTCAGAGTAGAATTAGTTTTTGGTCAGTTTGAAGTGTCAAATTGACAAGAGGGGAGTCGATTATATATGGACAATGATTAGTGTACCATTATGTATGAGATACATTATTTGGAGGAAAATGATATAAATGTGATTTATATCTAGTGGAGGAGAAAAGTATTAATGGTATATATGATATTAAACCATAGATTAATGAATATAATATGATTATAATTTATTAATTTAATTGAACAATTATAGGATAATTGTGCAGCTATTTCTCCGTAACTGTGTGAGTAGTAGGAGGTTGCTTGCAGTTTTCGTTAAACTGAAGAATAAAATGAAAACGTTTCATTTTGCCAAGAGACGACCATTCGCTATGATAGTGTATACTGCTATCAATAGCAAACTGAGAGCCTACGATGATAGCTCAACGTTTCTACACAATCGTTATAACCAACACGTCCTCTTTCTTAAACGATCGCATAGGATTTGCTAAAAACAATCGTCTAGTTTTTTCCTAAAATGATCGCACGCGCCCGAGTGTTTACAAACGATTTGTCTATACAATCACAACCTATTTACTAAATGAAGCGTGTACTATTTCCTAAAACAATCAAGCATCGTTTATATGATAACATTGGCATTCTCCCAACTTGCTTGGTCACGGTATACGATCTTTTCTTCTTCCATCCCTTTGCCAAATCCAACAGAGCCCACACCTCCTGAATTCTCACACTGAGAATACCGAAGGTTCTAATGTGGGTGTCCTCCCTGTTGCTATGTTTTCATATGAAGGCTGTTCGTGGTAGACGATCGAGATTTGTTGAACGATTGAAGTGGACGTTCTCAGCAAGAGCGAGAGGAGTAGTTCATTTGGAAGAGATGAGTTTTATGTGAAGAAAAGGTTCTTCAACTGGTAACATTTCTTGTTCTTTTTGTCATTTAAGTTCAAAGAATGCGAGTAATTTGTGAATATTTGCCTACCTATTTTTTTATTGTTAAATGTGTTACTTCTTTTCACAATGAGTTTGAGAACGATCTCGCTTCTGCTCAGAGGTACTCTTGTATAAGAGTTCCTTCAATTGGTAATCAAAGTCAGTGTTCTATATTCAAATTCATTGATGCAAAGAATGAAATTTACCTTCTTTGTGGGTAAAAACATGTCTGCTCTCTGTTTTAGCGTTAAATAGTTTTGTTTGTGTGGGATTAATGGAGTTTTCTGGGATGCAACCTCTGGTTGTATGAATTTTTTACATTTTAAAAGTTTAATTGTTTAAGGGGCCCCTGCATTTGGGCATTTAACTTGCTATTGATTTTTTAAAGTTGTTTGAGTCTATGAGTCGTTTCGTGAGGAAGCTTCAAGCAAGGGTTGCTGGTTTTCGAGGATGAAGATGACCAAATGTTGGTCAGTAGTGTAAACGATGGGGTAGACGATTTTAGAGTATCAGATACTCGGGAGTAGGTTAACGTGCACGCACTAGATGATCGTGTAGCTCAGCAAGCTGCATCGCTTAGTTCCTGACTACATGATCGCAGAGCAAATCGTTTACTTATTCGCTTGTTAAGTGATCGTCTAGACGATTACGGGCTTCACAACTACGTTGTCGTCTAAACGATCGTTAGAACTAGCGTGTTTTGTCTTTGTGCGGTAAACGATCGGGTACCTCATGCTTTCATCACATAGTTATTGTAACGTCGCATCGTTACTCGGCCACGTTTACTAAACGATGGGAGCTTTGTCTAACGATTCAAGACCCAGTTCACCGGTGAACCGATTTGTTTTGATGGAGAATGTAATAGATAGAGTTTTTATTTATGGTTTTGAGGTGGTTCATCCTGGTCCAAATCTTTGTGAATATACATAAGATGTATGTTTATTTATATGTCATATGATATGCCATATAGAAAAATCCCACCCTTAGGTTATGCATTGTCATGCATCATCTCTTTATTATAAGTGTTTTGATTTAGAGAAGCGTAACTTAATTACATAAGATTCATGCTCATGCATCATATAATATAAGAGTTATATTTATGAATGCAAAGCATTGACATGCATCATCTTCATATTATAAGTTTTATAGTAAAGGTGTATGGAAGCATGTTTACTTTGGTTTGTTACTTGTATATAAAAGTTATGTATAGTAATGAATGGACATTGCATGAAGCATGACACACAGGTTAAATTTATAAGGAGTTATAAATACCTAGTGTGTGGCAATGTGATTTTAGTTGTTTCTTTTATAAAGGTTATAAGGAAATTAGAACTAAAAATCTATAAGAAAGACATGCATACGAACTTAGGTTTGAATCATGGTTTAAAAGTGTTTTAAAACTTGTGGAGATAGACCTAAGACCACGATTCTAATATGATTAACAAACCTTAGGCTTTAATCTTTTAATCACTTTAATAGGATTAAATTTGACTAATAAAGGTTAAAGTGTAGCAAATCTATCTATAAGGGACCTTTTGTCTAAGGCGGGTTCTGTCTAGGTTCGGTATTGATAACTTGTAGGAATACAAGTTTTGTTACTGCCTTTATTTAGATATTGCGGTTGAAAGGAGGAAAGTTGTGTCAATTGTATGAGAAATGGGCTAAGAAATAAAAAATAATTATAAATTGTCGTCAATACACTCACTAACACCATTTGCGATGGTAGAAAAGAATATTTTAAGTCTGTTTTGCAAAAAATCTAGTCACTATATGCGCGTTCATGGCTCAAGAGAAAAAGATTAATGCATCTATCGCATGCACCCATCATTTAGGAATGAATAGACAATTAACGCAATGACAGCACATTGCGACATTCAATCTAGAGGTGAACTTCAACCGCATGCGGTAATAAAAACAACACTGCATGCGGACACATGATCGAAGATGCAAATGAGCAACACAATCACGGAGGATTTTGAACATGTGTACAACTAACCGTTGTGCATTTTCAATGGATTGATTGCATAACAGAAGGAATATTTATCCACAATTTTTGGAATTTTCATAACAATAAAGTGGGGACCAAAAGTCAGAGAGTGCAAATCTTTCATCTATAAATACCCTCAAAGATTCACTGAAAGATATACTTGATACGGGGATAATTGATACGAGGCTATTGAGAGAGAGGCTAATCTGAGTGCAGATAGAGGAAAGATTTGGAAGAAAAGATGACAAGGCCGACAGGTAAGCTTCAGGGCAAATCATTTCCAAATTCTCGCCGTGAAGCTATGTACCTAGATCAACTCTACTGGTTGAGCAAGCCTAAGAGAGAAACTCTCCTTCTATTCCACTCCATCACATGCCAGCAAGCAATCTCCTCCATCCAGATTGGTGACAAAGACATTGACACTGTTCTGTATCTGTTCTAACTTTTATTCATCAAATTGTATTATTCATCTTCTTAGTCTAAATCATTCCACAATCATGTATCAGACGCTTGATTTTATAATTAATTGTCATGATCATTCTCAATTCCACATTTCTATCTATTTTCGTTCCTCCATTAATCGCTTTCTCCACGATGTTTTCTTAATACCTTGGTGATCAATATGAATTAAGCCAAGTAATTTAATATGTGCTAAAGGAAATAAAATATTTAGCTAAAGCATGCTAGGACGACATCTTCACTTTGTGAGAGCATAAGTGAAGAATGCCATTCTGATCCTCGAGAGAAGTTAGAAAGAATGCGTTAATTAAAGTAAGAATAGCTTCTAGAGATGGAAATAACCTGTTGTTCACTACATTCGTCCCTGTTTCACCACAGAGATGTGGGAAATTGCAGCCGATCAACCGAGATGTGTACGTCAAGGGAAAGCGGAACCGTACTTATATTTTTAACGCAATTAAGGAACTTGCGATGTCTTTATTTGATTATCCTTTCTCTTTCTGCTTCACACGTAACTCTGCCACCGCATAACACGATCTTTATATAATCTTCACAGTCAGTCTCAACCTTGGTATCTTGTATTATGTAACCTGTATCCTGTATCATCATAGCTTAGGTTTATTTGTTTATCGCACTTTACTTTTATCACAATTTACTTATTAATTATTGCATTTTTATCGCTTATCTTTACTTTACTGCACAAATTACTTTATTGCATGTTACAAACCATACTTTTATTAAATTGGAAAAACCCGGTCGCATATAATGCAATTAACCTAAAACAATCCCTGTATTCAACCTCAGATTACACCGAGAAACTTGCGTGGAATATATATTAGTTCCCAATGCAAGAAAACTTGTAACAACGCAAGCGTACTACAAGAACATCATTAATAATGCATATCTAAAAGTAGTATCACATAAAGAAAAGATAAATCATCATTCATCCAGCATTGTATGAAATAAGATCATTGCCCATAAAAATAGAAGCATCAAAATCTATTTCAACAAGTTTATTGGCATCATTCTCATTTTATTTCATCAAAGTTTTATGCGCCGTTTCTTAGGGATTTGGTAAACGGTTTTGTTCGATATATGTTTTGATTTTTGCAGATCGATCTCTTACTGGCTGTTATCCGAGGAGCAGTCTGACGACTTATCGAGCTCTGGATTGATCCAGATAGTCGAAGCGGACCCAGAGATCAGGTGTATTATTTGCATAGAAGCCATCAGGGCTGAATTAATTGGTGAAGAAGCATGACTAATAAATAACGAGGCACCCGCAAGGGGAATCAAAGGGAAAATTGGCCAGCCAAAGATTCCATATTTCTTTGCTTCTGACCGCAACGTCCCAATGATGAGGGACTATGCGGGTGCCGTATTTCTATAACTTCTCACCAGAATCCCAAGGCCAACGGTGAGAGAATGTAAGCTTTTGAAATAAGATCGATTTATGCTGCAGATGAGTTCAGAATGTGGGTCAATTTGGCGGGATTACAAGAGAAGACCCATATGCGCATTTGACGAATTTTGCTAGACATGTGCAGTGCATCTCATGCCTGGTGTGACTCAAGAAGGACTTTAGGTTATATTTCTTTTCCGTACACACTGCGGGACGAAGCAAAGAGGTGAGGCTCAGTCGTTTTAGAGCCAGATGAGATTAACGCAGTGGGAACAATTGGGTTGACAGGTTTTCATGAACAGATTCTTTCCTCCAGTCGGTCATGCAAGGAGACGGAGGGAGTGTTGAATTTGAGCAAGAGGGTTATGAAACTTTGAGCACCGCTGGTGTGTTTCAAATAAAATTAGTGAAAAGTTTGTCCTGCATCTCGGGATTCCAGATAGCATTCTGATGGAGGACATGTTTACAATGGCTTGAATCAAGCAGCGCAGCAGTTGTCGATGCCTCCGCAATAGGAGATTAGTGGACAATCATATTATAGAAGCCAAAGAGGATATTAGATCGCCATTTTGCCGGACATTCTGATGAATGATTAATACTGGGTTGAGGGAAAGTTGGTTTGAAGCAAAGAAAGAGTAGAAAGTGCCAATTGTGTTCAAATAATACAATGAGCAAACTGTAGATCAAAGTGACCACGATGAGCCGCCACTCCTTCAGACGATGAGCTAATCAATAGAAAAATACTCTCAAGGTTCAGCGCGAAGTTAATGCGGATTGACCCAGCGTTGCCGCAATGAATTGCGTTCAATGTGAGGAGGGACATCCAGCAGAAGTCTGCCCATGGAATCAACAGGCCATATGTTTTGTCTATTAATGAGTCATTTGGCAACAACTATACCCCCCCCCCCCCCACCCCCCCCCCCCCCCCCCCCATGGTTGGGTGGGATCACCCAACTATAAGTTGGGACGGAATCACAATCAGGGGAGCCATCGTTTCCATTAGAATATTATCAAGGGGATCGAGGCAAACCCTTCGATCTTCATTAATCCAGACTGTAGTTCCAGGTAAAAACTCTCAAAGTTATACCACCCTATGACAACCGGTCTTATATTGATTACCTTTATAGAATAACCTCGCCTCTGAAGACTTCATTGAAGCATTATTATTCGAAAGAGAGCGAGCCAATTAACAATCGCACGCTGACTTCCTTAGAGGTTGTAAGAGACCAGAGTGAACGACTTGTAAATTGGAGTTGAAAAATAAAAGCACTGGTATGCTGCCTTGTTATTTTTAGAAGCATCGGGCACGGAGGTTAAAGAGCAATGTCATGCGAGTTGGACATTGAGGAGTGGTTTAAAAACAACACATCCTATGCCCTCCGAAATTACCAGATACAACAACAGACCAGTAGATCTAACTGTCGATGATGACCAATCAATCAATAGTGGAAAATTATCAGTTCAGAAGTAAATACAGCTATAGAGAGGAAACTCCTCAAGACTTGAATTCTGAATCAACACAACCCTTTATAGAACGAAACACAGCAAGAACAGGACCTCAAAAACTAGCCAACTAAACCAAATTTAAGGCGGGATCCTCTTTACCTTTTCCCATCCCAGGTGAAGAACAAAGATGATAGCAAGTAATTCCAGAGGTCCTGAGATGTTCTCCGAGATAGCTACACGATTCATATTCCCTTAATAGAAGCCTTGGAAACAGGTGCCGAGCTATGTAAAATTTCTTGCAAGGATATTCTTGCTAATAAAAAGATCGGGGAAAATAAAACAGTTGCGCTATCATATAAATGTTTTAGTGTACTGTTTCCAAACAAATATCCCCACCAAATGAAGGACCCTTGGAGTTTTACATGCCACTACTCAATTAGAGGGAAGAAGGGTCGGGGGGGGCGCGCTGCTGGCCGATTTTTAAGGGGGGGCGAGCATAAATCTAATGCCTTTATTGATCTATTAAGAAATTGGATATCTGCAACGCAAGACAACCACATCACACTTAGTTGGCTGATAGATCTATAACACATCTTGAGGCAAAGATAGAGGCATGTACTCGTGCAAGTGGACAAGTTCATCTTCTCGACGGACTTTTGTCATATTGGTACAAAGCTATACAGAAGTACCATCATCTAGGTCGCCCATTTTCTCCAAGATTGGCGAGCGACGTGATCGATGTGCAAAAGGAGGAACTCAACCATCAGAGTTGATATCAGAAGTGAAAGTTTTCAACGTTTTCAATCGTTGAAATACCCAAGTGATTTAGAATTGCCAATATTATTTAAGGGAATTATGGGAACAACCGTTGCCAGCGAGCTCTTGGAAGATTGGAGGTTAGAAGAATTTGGAATCGGCGCAATTTATGGAGAGGGCTGCGCCAACAATTCAAGTTGAATCCAAATTTTGAACCACGTCAATTATCTGAACGAAACTTCACAACGCACCAACCATCTTTAGAGGACATCGTGCTAGGTTGAAGTCGTTGCCCGTGCACCTTAAGTATGCTTACTTAGGTACCAACACGTTACTGGTTATCATTCTGCTTGTTGAGAAGCGGAGAAAGGAAGACACAGCTTATACAAATCCTGAGAAATTAACGCAAAACTTAGGATGACCTTGGCAGACATTAAGGAATCAGTCCCTTGTACTTGCATGCACAAGATTCGTGGGAAGAAGGAAGACATGATTGATAGAAAGGCACGACGCTTGAACCCTCTATGATGAAAGTAGCTGAAGTGGCCTAGAACGCAGGGAACTCATCTACCCGATACTGAAGCTGATGAGCCTAGTTGCAGTAGGTCGAAGAAAGGGATGACAATCGTCACTAATGACATGAAAATAAATTAATTCCCACAAGGATGATACTGGGGTGGAGAATCTGTATGCATTATCGCGAAGTTAAATTTGGCCACTAAAAAGGACCACATTTCCACTCTCATTCTTGACAAATGTTAGACAGGACTGCTGGGAATGAATTCTTCTGTTTTCTTGACGGCTATTCAGGGGTACAACCAAAAGCAATTGCGGCGAGATCAAGACAAGAACACCTTCACGTGCCCATTTGGTATTGTTTGCATCCGACACATGCCATTTGATCTACAATTGCGCCCGTACTTTCCAATGCTGTATGATGGCAATTCATTTTAGATTACTTGAGAGTCAGTCGAGTATTCATGGAGATTTTTCCAATTTTTCGACAAAATTATGACTCTTGTTTTAGCTAACCTGAGAAAGTTTTGAAAGATGTGTTGAGCAATGAATCTCCGTTGTTTCTGAACTGGGAAAAATGTCCACTTTAATGTTTTCGCATCGAAGGAATTGTTTCTTGGCATAAATTCTAAAGGCAGGGGATTGGGAAGTCCATCAGACAAAAATCGACACCAATTTCCAAGCTTACCTCCTAGGTAGTTAGTTCGACCTCGAGTATTAACTTAACATTGTAGAAACACTGTGCAGGATGCGTGCGAACTATGATAGACAAGCATCTGTTGAGGTAACTCACTTACACGAGCGTAAAAATATATTACAGCGAGTAATTTCTCATATAATACCCTCATGGTAGTCTCAGAGGCCAACGCCTCCGCAGCTAAGGTGCGCTCCTGGTATAGCTGTGGTCGTCGAATGTCACTAATCATTTGATTACTTTAGATGCTGTCCCATGATTAAGTATGTGGTAGCTCAGACATAAGCACAATTTTTCACATCTAACCTTATGTATGCAGGATAGATAATTACAGAGGATATGCTCACAGTAAATTGAAGCCTAGTGTGAGTTGCGAACCAGGATTCATGGACGAGGCAACATTATATTACTAGAAAGTCCCATTGATCAAAAATGTATTAATTCTTAAGAGAAATGTGTGCTCTCTGATAGTCACAATTAACTGAAAGGAATGGTGAAGATGTAGGATCGGTAATTCTATTATTACTTTTAGCACTCACGGAAAAGGTATAGCCATACGCTATTATGTTTAGTGTCCGAAGTGGAACTACACCTCTGAATTGAAGTTGCGCAGTGGCGCAATCGCTGTACACCTCTGAGACGAGAAGGAAGATGCTCGATAGTGGTATTGCACTGGGTAGACTCTCTGCGGAGCGATCTATAACTGGCCGAATACAAATGGCATCAGACCAATACCAGGATCCTTCGTATTAATGATATTGAGAGAGTGGAGAACTCTCAACATCTTCTTCCTGGCTTTATTTTTCTGGATCACAAAGGATCCACGCCGAAGGTAGGAAACTTGGTTATACCGAATCACTCTTACTGATATTATATGAAATATTTGTATGACAACTCAACGCAAGGACTGAAAACTACGGCTTATTTTATACGGCGTGGGTGCTCCTGTGTGCAATCGCATGAAGGTTATTGCACCTTTATGAGAACATACTAGCTCATGAATCTGACACATACGGGCACCGTAGATCCGGAGTCTCGTGCTTGTATTCACTTTGCAAGATTCGGTCTACTGCGTAAGAGCTGCACGTGGTAGTGGAAATGTGACGACATCAGTGCTTTTTAGAATAGGGCGCGAGAAAGGGATAATAGGGCGTATTTGAATGTTTGAAAAGATTTCCTCACTAACCTTGCCGATGATATGATCTACTCCCAGCTCTGTCTTAAACGTTATATAATTCTTTCCTCGTTGGTAATCGCGACGTCCAATCTGAGTGAACTTCAGACGTCATTTTCGCGTTTGTCATTAGTACACCTCCGACACTTCATTATGCGCTTACCATGGAGGAAGTGGAGAACGCTAAGACTGACGGCGTTTAATTCAATTGGTCCAGTCTCTTCATGAGTCATCAATGTCGTATTGAACCTATATTGCAATATGTGGCCTTCGCTCACTTACTAATCTCTGATGGTGCGATGCATTACCTGCAGACTTGATATAGTCAAGCAGCATCTTAGAGCTGTCCTTGATGTTTCCTTATATGGCCTAGGGGCATTTTTGCCGTGTGCGAGCGCTATGCGAGATCAGCTGTGCTCTCGCTCAAAGGGTGTCCTATACAAGATGTATGAGCTAATCTTTTGGCCATCTGATATCGAGCGATAATGACCTCCCTATGACCTCGCTGATGTTGTTGAGTGTCAATTGAGCTCTATTAGACTGAGTTCTATTGTGTATGGAGACTCGGGTTATATGGTCTCTATATCATGAATGTAATGCCTAAATATTTGTTTATCAATTTATTAATTCACTTTATTAACAGGCCCTCATGTATTTATTATTAATGATGGCAAGTGAATTTACATACATAAGGGAAGCGCCATCCTCCACCATCAGATAGAGTAATTCTGACACGTATTGACTTACCTTTTTGCTCGGTCATTCACATAGTCCCAAATAATTACAACTACAAATATGGGTTTCTGAGCGGCCATTCGTATATGTCACAAACGAGATGTTGCTCGTGCTGGCCACAGTGGCGTAATAGCCTTACTTTGATAAGTAGCACATTTGATGGTGTCATTTAGTTCATACTTTAGTTAGGATGTGCGGACGTTCGACGCCACCCGCTCGCTTTAATTCGAGCGATGAGGATGGTTCGCTTTGCTGCACTCTTAATGATAATCCGCATTTGCTCTCAAAACCGTTTACCAACATCTGGTGACCTATTTTTATTTTACAGTTGTCTAGCTTGATGAGCAAGAATTGTCATCTGCTGCAAGATACGAGTATGTAGGAGATACCACTCAGATAATGCATAAAGCTCGAGACAGAGACTTTTCTACATTAAAACTTATCTAGTGATCGATTTAAATCAATATGTGCTTCAAATAAGTATACAAAACTAACGCCATGAAAAACGATTTTAGGCACTCGCAGCAGTATATGTGATGTAGGGTATACGCACGTATCGACATAAACGGTACGTAAAGATGTGTATGAAGGAAATGACTATCTTCAAACTAGTGAACAGCGTACCTATACCAAGATACTTCTACCATAGCCTTCATGCATACGAAATGCGATTTTGCACATCAACAGCCCGAACTCGTATCATAGATATCTCTAATTTTAAAATTAATTTTAGAAGAAAATAGTCACAACCATACAATTCATCTACAACAGGGATAGGAATTTATCTGACACTGTGACATTATTTAATGCACGGTAATTACACACAAACCATTCTTCTTCTTAACCAAGAGGATTGGGCTTGAAAATGCATTTTCGACTGTGTATGATCCCAGTCGTCAACTGTTGATTACAAGTTTTTCAGTTTCATCCTTCTGACACTAATTGTAGGAACAAACATTAACTAGTCCCGCGCTTGCCTCTAAGCTTTGATGCATGTTATGGAGCCTCTTTGGAGGTTAAGGCGGTGACATCTACAAAACTTGTACAAAGTCAGCTAACACCGATTAAACCGACACTAGTAATTTAGACATGTCCTGTATTCGCCCACTACTCTCAAGGCTGCCATGCTCCTATTCCACGGTACCTAACTCCAAAAGCATCGTGTGATCGTCTTTCCCCAACATTTTCATCATGGACTTCAATGACATTTGTGACTTAATTTGACTCTGATCTCCCTACAAGTGAACCATCCACTCTCCGATTCAAAAATCCATCTCCGACCGAATGATAATCAAATTGGACTTTTGCTCAATGTTTCCAGTCAAGACACTCCCAAGATACATTTGCACTTCCAAGAGGTAACCGAAAAAAAAATTGAGAGTTGTAGATAAATTGGAAATAGTAATGAGCACTCCCATACAAATCCCATCATTCTGGCCACACCACTGTTCCGAAGCACCACTCCATGGCTTTCAGACAAGATCGACTGGAATTTTTAGTGATGATACGATATCTTTTAAGATAAAATTGTTGGGCCACGCCACCCATCGATCAGCACCATAAACCTCACCTCGAAATTTCCTTTGATCTGTATGTGTTTTTTTAAGAACTCAATCTGGCAAGGAATTCAAGGACAAATTCGCTACCTTAATAATCCGTTGGTTCTAGGCTTGCTTTCCCACTCTTCTGTTTTTCATCTCTAGCTCAGTTCATAGCTTGGCTCATATCTTCATACCACATTCGTAGTACATAATGTATATGTGACATTTATCGTCTCCTCTCTCTATGTGCCAGCATAGCACATGTGAAGCTTGAAACTTTTAGACTCAACACTTGAGTGGGGAACGTTCATGTACTTTTTCTTTTCTTAATCCAGGCTTGCACTGAGAGCACAAGTCTGATAATCATGCAATTCTCTCTTCTCCTCTCTTGCTCTCGTCAAGTATAACAAGAACGCAAGTTTCTCGGGTGATCCGAGGTCGAACTCAGGGACTTTTAGCTAAATGGTATGCGGTATGCAGCGAATAAATAAAAGAATGATGAAGGTTATGGGCTAAGCACTACTCCTACTCCTAACTAACAAACAAAGCATTGGAAGTATGACTAAAAAGTAAAGACACGGCAGCTGTTAACGCGTAGTAAAATGCATGGAAAACCAGATGAAAAGGCGAGGATGTCTTCACTGCAACACTAAGCTTGACCGCAAGGGCAACCCTAGCCAACGCAAGCTATGCGATCATGCTATACACACTTGACATAGACGCATGCGATGTATATGCAATAGTGTCGAGAAGCCTATTTCTAAGCCTCTATATGCCCACTCACATGCTCTCATACATAAGCGAGATGACCACATACCACCATATCCTACTTAAAGGGTGCATGCGTTGTGTAGTAGCAAACGGAGCTTATTCCTAAGTTCCTCATTCTTGCTTATGCGATCCAATCCACTCTCCCGAGACTTAGATTTGGTTTTTAGACTACTCTCCCAAGTATGCCTAAATGATGAATGATGTGCTCATAAGACAAGGTAATCGCCTAAACCTGGCTGACGTAAGATTATTCCTATCTCTAGTGAACACTTGCTTACAATGCTTAATGCGACCAACCACTTACCCTCCTAGGTAGTTAGTTGCTGCTAATTCTACTCATAGACAAGCATTGTGTCCGCTTATAGACAAGCATTGTTAAACCTTCACACTAAGAAAATAAGGTTTTCTCATAACACTCGTGCAAGGCACACCTCCCAGTGGTTTGCTACATGCTTCATATTCCTATGTCCCATGATTAAGTATGTGATACTCTAACAATCTTACTTAGTGATGCAATGAAATTAAAGGATGCTAAGTAAATGAAGATGGAGATGGAACCGAAGGAAAATATAGAAATTCATTGATCAAAAAATGTATTAATTCCTTAAGCCAAAATGTATACAATACAAGGAAAGAAAAGAAATGATTCTTTACTTCCAGCAGATGTGTGTCAAGGCTGCCAGTGGTGCCATGGATTGGCGGTGGAGTAGACTCTCTCGAGCTCTAACTCCGACAAAGGCTCCAATCGTCACTCGAAATGATTGAAGAGAGTGAAGAACTCTCAAGCTATCTTCTCATGCTTTATTCTGGATCACAAGGATCCACCCGAAGGTAGAAACTTGGATGATTTGAAGTTTTGCTCAACGCCTTCTATTTATAGAGCTTGATCGCTGATAACATTTATGGATCTGCTCTGAATCTGACACTCGTGGTGCGATGGTCCTTTTCTGAATCTCTACTGCTAACGGCGTGGTAGGTGAAATGTCGACATCATCTTTTGATACTCCCAAGGTATGCGTTCATGTTTGCATTCCACTAACCTTGCGGTCATCCCACTATTATGGTTATTATTCTGTAGCCGCAATCTCACTGAGATGACCGCATTCATTTGATGGCCGCAACTTCTATGCGATGGACGCATGCGGTTAATGGCCGCAATATCCATGTGTTGAACATATGTGTTCGCCTCTACGATGGAAAGATCCCCGCATGCGGTCGTCTTTGCGATAGCCTGGCTTCCGTGCATGCGATCGCTTTCTACGGTTGCTAAAAAAATAAACACTTGAACGCATAATAATGCATAATAGTGGGTTAGCTGAGATTATTAATGTCGATGGATGAAAACTCGTTTTCTCATGAATTCCTAACATATTTGTCACATATTCTACTTAACAGCCCTCATAATTCTAAATAAAAGGCCTATAATGACGTGCATTTTTGCTCGTCATCACAAGCCCAAAAAACATCGTTGCTCCTTAACAGTTCGTGGCTCTTGCCATGATTCCATGGCATTTAATTTAGTTGGATCCACCGCCACCCCTGCTGCAGATATATTGTGGCCTAGATATCCAATGCTCTCAACCGCAAACTGGCATTTTTTTTAAAGTTTGATACAAACTTATTTGCAAGAAGTGTGTCCAATACCACAGATAAATGTCCCAAATGCTTCTTCAATGATCGATTATAAATCAATATATCTTCAAAAAAACACAAGGATAAACTTTCGCAAATGAGGTTAGAGTATGTCGTTCATCACTAACTGAAATGTTGAAGGTGCATTCTTCAACAGAACAGCATAACCAAGAATTCACCATAGCCTTCATGCATACGAAATGCGATTTTATGCACATCAACAGCCCGAACTCGTATCATAGATATCCTAATTTTAAATTAATTTTAGAGAAAATAGTCACACCATACAATTCATCTACAACAGGGATAGGAAATTTATCTGACACTGTGACATTATTTAATGCACGGTAATACACACAAACCATTCTTCTTCTTAACCAAGAGGATTGGGCTTGAAAATGCATTTCGACTTGGCTGTATGATCCCAGTCGTCAACATGTTGCATACAAGTTTTTCAGTTTCATCCTTCTGACACTAATTGGTAGGAACAAACATTAACTAGTCCCGCGCTTGCCTCTAACTTGATGCATGATTATGGAGCCTCTTTGGAGGTAAGGCGGTGACATCTACAAAAACTTGTACAAAGTCAGCTAACACCGATTAAACCGACACTAGTAATTTAGACATGTCCTGTATTCGCCCACTACTCTCAAGGCTGCCATGCTCCTATTCCACGGTACCTAACTCCAAAAGCATCGTGTGATCGTCTTTCCCCAACATTTTCATCATGGACTTCAATGACATTTGTGACTTAATTTGACTCTGATCTCCCTACAAGTGAACCATCCACTCTCCGATTCAAAAATCCATCTCCGACCGATGATAATCAAATTGGACTTTGCTCAATGTTTCCAGTCAAGACACTCCCAAGATACATTTGCACTTCCAAGAGGTAACGAAAAAAATTGAGAGTTGTAGATAAATTGGAAATAGTAATGAGCACTCCCATACAAATCCCCATCATTCTGGCCACACCACCTGTCCCGAGCACCACTCCATGGCTTTCAGACAGATCGACTGGAATTTTTAGTGATGATACGATATCTTTTAAGATAAAATTGTGGGCCACGCCCCCATCGATCAGCACCATAACCTCACCCTCGAAATTTTCCTTTGATCTGTAATGTTTTTTAAGAACTCAATCTGGCCAAGGAATTCAAGGACAAATTCGCTACCTTAATATCCGTTGGTTCTAGGGCTTGCTTTCCCAACTCTTCTGTTTTCATCTCTAGCTCATTGCTCAAATCTTCTCCTTCTTACATAATGATAACATTGAGTTCCTTCTTTTTACACCGATGGCCAAGACTAAACTTTTCATCACACTTGAAACACAATTCTTTTTCTTTCTTTAATCAAAGTTCAGCATCTGATAATCACTTATAAGATTATGACATCACATTTTTTGTCCCAAAATCTCACAATGGTGTAAACGTCGTAGATGAAGAAGATGAATTATGGTTAGTGTTTATTGTACTCATTCGAGCAGCTGGTGAACATTTATTTATAGTCAAACCAGTCGGGTTGGATGATTTGCTCGATCCCCTCACTCCATTTTTTATTGGGCTTGGATTTGCCCCAACACTCTGGAATCATTTAAGTTGGTACAGTTGGTCACCTTCAATTAATTGGGCCATCATCATTTTAGCCTCAAGGCTCACTAGATTTAGTTTTCTCATTTCACTCTGAATATCCTTCTTAAGCCCATAGATGAATTTTCTTTCCAAGGATTTGTCATTCAAGTCCTTCAAACCCGCCAAAAACTACTCAAATTTTTTGTGATATGCTCGTATATTTGTCACTTGTTGCAGCTTCATCAACTAAGCATGTTTATCACTATGGTCCATCGATCAAAAATGCGTCCACAATAAATTCCAAAATGCACTCCAACTTCCAATTGACTTTCTATCTTCCTTACACCGAAAGCAATCTAGGGCTTCACCTTCTGAACAAAGGACAACGATATAGAGCTTATCTTTCTCCATTGGCCGATTCACCATAAAATATCTCTCCACGCGATGCAACCACCCATCGACACTCTCTCCCTCCTCCTCTTTAAACACTGATACCTCTAATTTCCTCAATCGCATATCAAACAGAGGAACTTTTCGACTGTTCGGAGCATTCAGTGCGTTAATTCTATCATCACTCAAGAGGTTTGGATTCTAATTTCCCTTTGCTTCTTGAATTGATCCTTCATCCATGGGTTTTTTTTTCCCTTATCAGTAGTTGTTCTCTCCGATGATAATGCCTCTTTTTTCGATCCAACTCCAATCAATCCCCGACTGCATCCACTTCTTCATATCCTCCCTCAGAAGTGCAAAACTCGCTTCCAATCTCTATTCTGCTATCTCACGTCTTACTTTTTCTTCAGATCTCTATTCTGCTATCGTACGTCTTACTTTTTCTTTTGCAAATATTGATTCCAAAATCTCCTTCAATGCCTTGTGGCGATTAGAGGCTTCAATGAATCGAGCTTCTATTAATCCTTCCACCTCTGTTACTTTTTCCACCAAACCTATCATCTTCTCCTCCAAATTACCACTCTAGCTTCTATCTTCCCAACCATTCCAATACCAACCGCTCTGATACCAAAATTTATAGGCCTAAGCCTCAATTTTATTTGTCAACAATGAGGAAAGTTTGGAGAGCTTTTTAATACAAAATAATTCTTAAAATATAACCCCCCCAACACAGTCTATATAAAGTAGACATGCATAACAAATATAACAGACTCAAGGGCCCCCCAATTAACAAGATTCCTACGACACCCAAATAAACGATCTTTTATCCTTCCTCAACCTTTCTTATGCCTTCGAGCATACATCTTCAACACTGGGGCCTTATCAGTATCTTGAATCTCGTGATATAATCTATTAGTTTGTCTGGTTGTTCTTTTTGCTTGTTTTGTTCTAAAAAAAATCCCATTACTCATGGAATTAATTTGATCTCTTACTTAAGTTTTCATTTGAGTTCATCTTGTTTTACGATCATCCTATTATTGCTCACTCAATCTTTCAACCATAGTTTATTATGTAGCAAACTCTCTTTCTTTTCTTAACTATTTTAAGTTTTCTTTTGACTAAGTGATTGAAGTGAGTTACAAAAAGATGGTACCCTCAAAATGCACCAACCTAATAAGAATAAGAACTTTTAGTGTACATAATACAAAACTTAAAACGTCATTGTTATTCTTATTTTAGCTAATATCTAGTTTTCTTCTTCTTCTTCTTTTAAAAGAGAGATTTTTTTAATGCCACATGGGCAATCAATCAAAGGTCTTTTAAAGACAAACTAATCATCTACGAATGAAGAGAATTAAGTCAAATACTTGATAAAGCTGACATTTTAGCTCTTTTGGCTAAATTATCAACCAAAGAATTATAGAAGCTCTTCACAAAAACAAAAGATACGACTTCAAAAGACAAAGAGCTGCTCCAGATATCCTCCAGCCAACAATTCACCTCACTCAAAAAAGATGAAATCCTATTAATCAGGTTAATAGCTTCCAAACAATCAGATTCAACCACAAGGCAATTTACTCCCACGCTTCTAGCCAGACAAAGACCATACAAGATAGCTAAAAGCTCAGCTAAGGGAACATCATAAGAGGTTGAATGGTGATTTAGGGCTACAGCTTTCACAATATCTTCCCAATCTCTCAAAATAGCACTAAAACCAGTCGATCGAGGGATCAAAGACCAAGTTGCGTCCACATTTAGTTTCAGAAACCCAACATTCGGAGGCCTCCATTCCTACGGTAATAACATTCTTTGATTATCAACCAATTCTAGACATCCTGACTTCAAACCAGTGTACTTCTTTGAAACTTCTTCTTTATATCTTTGAATCCATCGGCTAGTAAACTCAACATCAGCTATAATTGATCCATGAATCATTTTATTTCTATCAGACCAAATAGTCCAACAGCCAATCGCAATCAAATTAAGCTTGTCAAGCGTGCAAGTATTATTTGGATCCATGAAGCAAGAATAAAATGTAGCTCTGGAACAAAAGAACAGGATATGGTTGATCAATTCTGTAGAGTTGGAGCAAAATGGACAGACAGCTTCAATATTCATACCTTTTCTTTACTAGATTTTTCCTCATTGGAATAAAATTGTGGAGAGCTTTTCAAAGGAAGATTTTGATGTTTTTTAGGAACGTTCATCTTCGCTGGAGAAATGAAATCTAATTTTCTTTTTTCATTTTTTTTGGTAAAATAGTTGATAGGTACATTCAAAATCAATTATAAATGATTATTTTTCTAATATTTCGTATAAAATAACTAGGGAGAAAAAAAATCAACGACATAGCAAGAAAATTTTAACTAGTGAGATTTTGTACTAATAATCACTCATTAAACCAATCTTATTTGTTTCTTTGCATACTCTTGCAAAAATCTAAAATGAAAGCTATTTCTAACACAAACTAACCCATTAGTTACTTAGTACTATGAAACAATATCCAGCCGGGGGAATGGTATATATAAATTGAATACATTAACAAATTGATTACACTCAACTACATATAGTATACACACTGTGTACGATAATAATATTCAAACCCAAAAAAGTAAGTTAATAATATAACGAGTATGAATTGAAATAACTAAGAGCCTTAAAATATTGTGGAGATGTCAATATGTAGTCGAGGCACGTTTTTTATAAGTGTTGTCCTAAAACTAATTTATTCGCTCTGTACATGCTGCAAGTAGACTACAATGATCGTCTTAGTAGGATACAACGACTAACTCCAGTAGAACTGCAACCTTGAACTACTCGGATCTGACAAAACTCATAGATATTTGTTCTCAACTCAACCCAAGATGAAAAGAAAGAAAAAAAATGAGAGAACTCTTCATAGATATTTGTTCTCAACTCAACTCAAGATGAAAAGAAAGAAAAAAAAAATGAGAGAACTTTTCATAGATATTTGTTCTCAACTCAACTCAAGATGAAAAGAAAGAAAGAAAAAATGAGAGAACTTTTCAATTTGGAGTGAGATGCTACAAATGAATAAACAAGTTGCTATTTATAGGCTAGCAACTTAGTAACTCTCCAAAATACAAAATAAAATCAAATAAATACAAAAATTGAAACATTTGTCAAACTTAACTCAATTTGGTTATTACTAGACCGAAATCAAACATAACTCATTCAAATTGAAGAAACTACAAATTTAACTTTCATACATGTTAAATTTGTACATAAAACATTATCTAATTGGAAGTTTCAATCCAATTTGAAAGTTTCTAACTATGAATTTAATTTATATAATTAAATTCATTTGTTTATGTTTAGTATTCAATTGTTTCACCTTTCTTTCACTATAAATATCCAACATATTGGAACTAGATTCAAATCATAAGTTTGGAAAATAAAATTTTAACTAACTAGAATTTTTTAAATGAAAAGATATACTCGTATAACTTTAAAAATCCTTTTTTAAAAAATTAAGGGTTTGTTTGGTAGGCAGTTCAAATTATGTTTTATGTTTTTAGATTTACTGAGTTTAGCGAATATGTGTTTTGTTGTCAATCTGAATTTTGTTTACGAAAATTGTTTCCAAATTCCATGATCCAAATAGTACAAAATTTGAGAACAACTTTTTTGTGTCTTCAATGTACACAGGGTTTGAATATGAAATTTTAAAATGCATAATTTTATTATTAAAGATGAAAAACAACAATAAATGTAGTATTTCATGTTATAAACTCGATGATTTTGTTAAATTAAAATATGTTTTATACCTTATATGATATTACAAAATAATAATTATACACAATTTCTAACCAAAAAAAAGTTCATAAATTAATTAGTAATAGTTTATATTTAACTTAATATTTAGTGAGTATTATAATTAGTTTTATAGTTTATAGATATATTATCAAACACATTTTAAAAAATGGTATAAATTGAGCTTTAATTTCTAAATCTACTATCAAACATATATCTGAAAACATGAAATACAACTCTAATTTCATTAAATCCCTTGTTTTCAAAAGTTTGTCCTACCAAACATACCCTAAATATTCTTATCAAATATTTAGATAAGCAAATCACCCAAAATGAGAATATATAGTTCAATCGGTAGTATGTGTTAACAACCAAAAAGATTGTGATTCGAATCTCTCACCCTTAGATTGTGCTCAAAAAGGAAAAAGAATCAGCATATTCTCTCTTTCTTTTTAGTTCAACAGTTGTTCGAAGAAATTTGTTGGAATGTAGAACAAAAACAGAGAACTGAACACTGCTGCACTTATTTCAACCTTTCATGTTTCGATTTTCATTCAATTTTTTCACAAATTTCTATGTAAATAATGGTTTTGGAACATTTATGAAAAATCAAGAGTAATATTACATCTTTAAACTAAATAACATTAACAAAAACAGAAGATCTGAAAATAGAGAAGGAAATAATGGGGTTTTTTATGTAACTCTCACTTGTTGAAACAACCGATATAATCACTTCTTTGTAATTCTTTGATTTTTATTTCAGTTTTCAGATCCTGTTTGGTAATTGTTTCGTTTTTTTTTTAAATTAAGCTTATTTCCTCTACATTTCTTATATTGATTTGCATCTTTCTTAACTATAATGGTTTAATTCTTAGCCAAATTCCAAAAATAAGAACAACTTTTTAAAAACTACTTTTTTAGTTTTCAAAATTTGCCTTGATTTTGTAATCCATTGGAAAAAAAATTGATATCAGAACAAGACATTTGGAAGTGAAAGAATATCTATAGGCCTAAATATTTTCAAAACCAAAAACTAAAAACAAAATGGTTATAAACAAACAGGGTCTCAGATGTTGAATGATTTCTCCAAAACTTTCTTTTAGTGTATGTGGTTTTTATTTGTTATAAGATATTTATATTTCAATAACGAGAAAAATAAGTCTAAAAAACTATGTTGTTTGATAACTATTTTTTTATTTTAAAAATTTGTGTTTATTTTCTCGTAACTTCTTTACATTTAAATTCATAGGAAATTTTCAAATACAAGTATCTAAAAGTCACTTTTTTTTTTTTTTTAGTTTTCAAAATTTGGTATGGATTTTGAAAACATCTCCTAATAAAACAAAGTAGAATATAGTTTAAAGTATGCATAGTATTATAAAACAAAAATCTAACTAGTTATCAAATAGTTTTTTTTTTTTAATTTTGACTTTGATTTTTATCTAAGAAAAATAGATAACAAAAAAAAAGAAAATTTAGAGATGAAAGTAATATTCATTAGCTTAAGACTCTAAATAATTATTTGATTTTTTATCTTTGGTTTTTGAAATCTAAGCTCTTAAACTAGTCTTACAATTTATATGGTTCTGTTTGGTAGGGAATTTGAAAATGGAAATTTGAAACAAGAATTAAATGAAAACATAAGTTTATTTCATGTTTTCATATATGTGCTTGGTAGTAGAATTTAAAATTGATTCTATAAACAATTATAAACTAATTATAATTATCCACTAAATATTAGTTGACAATAAATTATTTTAATTTATTAATGAACATGTTTCATATTAAGAAAATTGTATAATTATTGTTTTGTAATATTCTATAATTTATAAGAAAAATTGAAATTTTGGTCCCATGGTTCGAAGTAAGTTAAAATTTAAGTCTTGTGATTTATAGTTAGAATTTACCCCCTATAGTTTGATAAAAGTTTCGTAACAAATAGTCCTTATGGTAGGGACTATCAAATCAGAATTTATCCCTTATGGTAGGATTTAATAATCTATATGGACTATCAAACCATAGGAAATAAATTTTAAATTTTAAAACTATATGAATTAGCTTTTAACTTTATCTAAACCATAGGGACCAAACTTATAATTTAACCTAATTTAATTTATAATACATTACATAATACATATTTTAATTTTAAAACAATTGAATTGGGTTTATAACATGACATACGATATTTCTAAATGTTTTTATCTTTTTTTAATATAATTCTACATTTTAAATTTTAAAATTCAAACTCTGGATCTAAGAAAACATAAAAATTGTTTTCAAAATGTACCTTATTTGGATTACAAAATCCGAAAACTGTTTCCAGAGATAAAATTTGAGTTATCTGTCAAACATATATTCGTTGAACTCAGTGAATCTAAAAACATAAAACAAAATCTGAATTTCAAATCAAAGCCCTAAGTCTCTTTGTATAACTAACTACTTTCTTCCAATATTTTAGAAAAACAAGTCAATTTTTTTATAAAAAAATAGTTTTTAAAAATTTGTTTCTATTTTTTAAATTGACTAAGAATTCAAATATATTTTCAAGAAAAGTAAAAATTATAGTATGAAAATCAAAAGATGAAACAAACAAAATTTTCAAAAACAAAATACAAATAGAATGAAAAGGAGTTATCAAATCAAGCATTAATTTTCAAAAACTAAAAACAAAAAACCATATAGTTTTCAAATATTTGGCTTATTATTTCTTTTTTTGTTTTTCCATTTTTTTTTTTTAAGAATTAAGTTAATCATCATATGACATGTTTTACGTTTTTCACTCTCTACTTTTACAAGATATCCACAAAATTGTTTACAAATATTGACAACACAAACAATTTGAACCCTATCTCATAAAAATTGATCCATATTAAAAGTTTTATTAAACTTTTTTTTTACTCCTAATTTCTTTGTTTTCTTTTTTTTCTAAACCTTTTAAAAAAAAATAAACATTAACCAAATTTTAAAACAAAAAACCCATTTTATATAAAGTTCAATCTTTTAATTATTTTAATTCAACTAAAACAAGAAACAAGCCCTAAAACATTACTAAATATACCTTAAAAATTTATATTAATCAAGATTGAAATTAATCGTCCCAATCTCTAAGGAAAAGAAGAAAAAAAATAGATATGTAGGCTTTACACAAATTAAAGGATGTGATATTAGACATATTTTGATTGGATGAATATGAGTCCACTTGTGGATGCTTACCTAACCCTTTTAAAAATTTGGGAAAGATATTCAACTTGGTGTAGCCACAAATGGGATTGTGAAACTTTAATAATTATAAGTGCTTAGTTTGAGTGGACAATAGATGCATAATATATCTATGTATTTCAAAGTCACAAATTAAATCTTCTCCCACTTACTCATCATTGTTTAGGATTCTATGATTCAAATTTCTACTCACTAAAGTCAATATATAGTATGAGAAGTTCTAATCATAAAACAAAATATATAGCGCCTCTCATAATGTCACATAAAAAAAAAAAAAAAAAAGTTTAGATATATGTGTGATGATCTAAAACCATAAATATTCTTGTGATATTGTGAGGGAGATAGACCCCTTTTGAAAATGTTTGCAAAATTACCATTTTAGTCATTTCTATGTTTTAAACCTTAGTTTCATATTGATTTTTATATTTTAGAATTTTTATTGACAAAATTATGATTTCTATTATTTTGTTATTAGTAAATAGTAATATGAATTAGAGTTTTGAATAGACACTCGATGAGTGACCGAAGAGGTTAAGGGAGGCGTAGACACGTTGAGAAGAACTTGAGGAGGTAACACTTGAGTGATGCGTTTGAATAGTGACGATAGGACTTGAAGAAATCATTGTTGTAGGTGGCTAGTTGACATTCTCACCTGAAGTACTTGAGCTTGATGCCATTGTTGGATACATGGGGAAAGAAAGTGAAAGTTTTTTGTGACGATTTGAAACGTAAAATGAATTTATTAAATTCACTGTTAGAAACTTTCAAATTAAATTGAAACTTCAAATTAAAATGATGTTTCATGTACAAATTTAATATGTATGAAAGTTAAGTTTGCAGTTTTTTCCTCAATTTAAATGAGTTATGCTTTATTTTTGTTAAGTAACTATTCAATTGAATTAAATTTGACAAATATTTTAATTTTTATATTTATTTGATTTTATTTTGTAATTTGGATAGTTACCAAGTTGCTAGCCTATAAATAGCAACTTGGTTCTTCATTTCTAGCATCTCATTTCAAATTGAAGAGTTCTCTCCTTTCTTTCTTTATTTCTTTTGTTCTTGAGTTGAGTTGAGAGCAAGTATCTAAGAGTTCTTCCATATCCGAGTAGTTCGATGTTGCAGTTCTACCGGAGTTAGTCGTTGTATCCTGCTGAAGCGATCGCTGTAGTCTGCTTGTAGTCCGTCCAGAGCAAATAATTGTCTTCAGGATAGCGCTTACTAGAAGCATGTCTTGACTAGGTTTTGAGTCTCCAAAAGTTTTGAAGTTCTTTCAAGTCTTTGGTTATTTTCATATCTAAGTCTTGTTACACCATCTGGTTTTCGTTTAAGTTTGAATATTATACATTGAGTGTATTGTTTCTAGTAATTGTGGTGTAATTAGTTTGCTAGTGTATTCAGTTCTATATATATACCATTTTCCCCAACAATCTAAAGACAATTAGTATATTTGAGCTGATGGCTACAAACTCCTTCACCAATGTCGTTACTTCTACCATCATTGGATCGTTCATTGTCAAACCTCATGCTGAAAAACTAGAGAAGTTCAAGGGAGACAATTTCAAGAGATGGCAATAGATGATGATCTTCTATCTCACAACACTGAATCTTGCTCATATTTTGAAGGAAGATTGCTCAATTATCCAGTCAGAAGTTGTAGCACCTGAAACAGAAGCTGCAAAGTGAGCATGAATGCATTCGGACTTCTTTCTTTGTAATTATATACTTAGTGGTTTTGAGGACACTTTGTATAATGTCTATTACAATGCCTACAATACATCAAAACTATTGTGGGATGCATTAGACAAAAAAATACAAGCTAGAAGATACTGGTGCTAAAAAATTCCTTGTGGAAAAATTCTTAGATTATAAGACGATCAATACCAAGTTGGTAATTAATCAAATGGAAGAATTGCAAATTATCATCAATGATTTGCAAAGTAAAGGAATGGACATCAGTGGGCCATTCCAAGCTGCTGCTGTGATTGAGAAGTTGCCTCCTTCTTGGAAGGACTTCAAATGTTATCTCAAACATAAGCGAAAGGAGTTATCCATGGAGAACCTCGCAATGAAACTTTGTATAGAAGAGGATAATAGAAAAGAAGATAAAGCTCTGCTAAAAGTTGAAGTCAAGGCACACATATTTGAAGCTTCAAAATATAAACCCAAGAAGTAAAATTTCAAGAAGAAAAATGTGAATCATGAGTCAAGGAATGATGCTAGCAAGTGCATTCGAGCCAATTGTTGGCTTTTTCGTATGAATGGCCATACTACTACAATGTGCACACACAAGAAGGGACAAAGTTCCAACAATCAAGCCGATGTCGTGAAAAATGACGATTTGGTTTCCGTCATTTCTGAGGTAAATATGGCTTGGTGAATTGAAACTAGTGCTACTAGGCACATTTGTAAAAACAAGTCATTATTCATTACATATGATAAGCTAGATGGCAGTGATAAGTTGTACATGGGAAATACTTCAACTGCCTCAATGGAAGACAAGGGAAAGGTCCTGCTGAAATGGACTTCTAAAAAGATATTTACCCTTAATGACGTATGACATGTGCCAGAGATTCGAAGAATCTAGTGTCAGGAACCCTACTTAACAAAAATGGGTTCAAGCTTGTATTTGAGTCATAAATTTATTTTGACAAAGGGAGGTATGTATGCGGAAAAAGACTATTTCAGTGATGTCATGTTTAAATTGAATGTACTAGTACAAATACCAAAAAATAATAATAATATCAACTCTTCTGCTTATATTATTGAGTTGTGTGATGTATGTCATTCTAGATTGGGACATGTCAATTATCGTTCTTTAAATAAAATGGTAAACTTAGGACTATTGCCGAATTTTAACATTGATAATAGACACAAATGTGAAGTTTGTGTTGAATCAAAGTTTACTAGAAATTCATTTTCATCTGTGGAAAGAAGTAATGAGTTACTTGATTAAATCCACATTGATGTATGTGTCATGAAAAGTACTCCCACATAAGGTGGTAAGATATACTTTGTCACATTCATTGATGATTGTAGTAAATATGGCTATGTATATTTATTACATAGTAAAGATGAAACCTTAAATGTTTTTAAAACATATAAGGCAGAAGTTGAAAATCAAGTTGAGAAGAAAGTAAAGGTGCTCAAATTAGATAGAGGTGGTGAATATGAATCATCATCATTTAATGAATTCTATGAAGTTAATGGTATAATCTATCAAACTGTAGCACTTTATATACCACAACAAAATGGTTTAGCTTAAAGAAAGAACCGAACTTTAAAGGATATGGTTAATTGCATGTTAAATAGTTCAGGTTTACCTCACAATTTGTGGGGGGAAGCTTTGCTGACAGCAAATTTTATACTAAATAGAATTTCACATAAGAAAACTAATAAGTTGTCTTATAAAATGTGGAATGGAAAGTTACCCTCATATAAAATGTTGAAAGTGTAGGGTTGTTTGGCAAAGGTACAAGTTCCTTTACCCAAAAGGATCAAAATTGGGCCTAAGACAATTGATTGTGTCTTTATAGGCTATGCAATGCATAGTGCTACTTACAGATTCATGATGGTTAAATCAAAAATATTTGATATCAATAATAATACCATAATGGAATCTATTGAAGCTGAATTCTTTGAGGATATTTTTCCTTTAAAGGATGAAGGACATAAAGTAATTAGTACAAAAAAGAACTATTAAAGCTAGCTCTTCGAAAGGTGAAGACGATCAAAATACTAAATCCAAACCTAGAAGAAGCAAAAAAGCTAAGAAAGCTACTTCTTTTGGACCTGATTTCATAACTTATATGATAGAAGGTGAGCCTCAGACTTTTCAAGAAGCTGTATCATCTTCTGATGCACCTTATTCGAAGGAAGCTATCAATAGTGAGCTAGAATCCATTTTATAGAACAACACATGGGTACTAGTTGATTTATCTCCTAGAAGTAAACCAATTGGTGGTAAATGAATTATAAGAGAAAGCTAAAGGCTGACGGCACTATTGATAAATACAAAGCCCAGTTGGTAGTTAAAGACTTTCGCCAAAAAGAAATGCTAGATTTCTTCGATACCTATTCTCTAGTGATGAGGATTACATCTATAAGGATGTTAATTGTAATAGCGGCTTTACAAAATTTGGAAATACACCAAATGGATGTAAAAACTGCATTTTTAAATGGATATTTACATGAAGTAATTTATATGGAACAACCTAAAGGATTTGTTGTTAAAGGGCTTAAAGACAAAGTTTGTAAACTTGTTAAGTCGCTTTATGGGTTGAAACAAGCACCTAAACAATGGCATGAAAAAGTTTAATCACACTATGTTATCAAATGGATTTAACATAAATGAGTGTGATAAATATGTCTATGTTAAAATCATAGATCAAGAGTATGTCATTTTTGCTTGTATGTGGATGATATATTAATAATGGGCACAAATAGAAATGTTATTGATTTCACTAAAAGGATGTTGAAATCAAACTTTGATATGAAAGACCTTGGTCTTGTTGAAAAAATTTGATCATTTTGATAGTAAGCCGATTGTTACTCTATTTGATCTAAATTATAATTTGAAGAAAAATAATGATGAAGGTGTGTCTTGTATAGAATATTCTAGAGTTATTGGTAGCTTAATACATAATGAATTGTACAAGACCTGGTATTGTCTATTCAGTTGGCAAGATACTCCAGCAATCCTGGCATGATCATTGGAATGCATTAATCAAAGTTCTAAGATACTTGAAGTACACTCTAGACTATGGATTGCATTATACGAGATATCCACATGTATTGGAAGGATTTATTAATCCTAATTGGATTTCTGATATCATAGAGACCAAATCAATCAGTGGGTATATTTTTACCTTAGGTGGAATAGTTGTATCATGGAAATCTTCAAAATAGACGTGTATAGTACATTCAATTATGGAATCAGAGTTTATAGCTCTTTATAAAGCAGGAGAAGAAGCTGAATGGCTCCAAAATTTTCTTGAAAATATTTCATTGTAGCCAAAGCCTGTAAGTGCAATATGTATTTATTTTGTGACAATTTAGAGCCTTCTTGAGAGCTAAGAATAACGTTTATAATGGCAAGTCACGACATATTAGACGTGGGCAAAATTTGCTAAGGCAATTACTCTCTAATGGAATAATTTCCGTTAATTATGTGAAGCTGAAAGAGAATATTGCAAATCCTTTGACGAAATGATTTTTAAGAGGCCAAGTCACATATACATCGAGGGATATTGAGCTAAAGCCTATGAAATGAGTTACCTAATGGTAACCTAACCTAGTTGTTTAGAGATCCCAAGATCTAGGTTCAATAGACAAACTAGTTGGATAATTCATAATTGATACACTAAGAAATTTATAGTTTCTTTCCATTTTTATGATGTTCTAGAGTGTGTGACATGTTTATGTTAAGGTTATATTGATATCTTGTTTTACAAGAGGAGTAGTGATAGGATGCTCTTAATCAATATTACCTATATGAAAGTAGAAATGGGGTCGCTTCTATGAGAACTTTTCAAATGGCTTATGTTCTCTAAAGCTTTCATGAATTCAGGATTTTGTCCAAGACCAAAATGGATACAAACATATAGAATCCAAAGATACAAGACAAGTTGTGTGTGATATTTGTTGTTTCAATTCACCAATGAGAAGGATAATTCCAGAGCTTAGTCTCACTATTTCTTCGGTAAATTCAATGGATATTCACTAAGGAAAGTTCAAGTCTAGAAGACACCTCTCCTGATGCATAGCTTGTATGTTTGCTCTTAACGGTTTTGTTTGATTTTTCTCACTTTCTTTCATGTGGAGGACTATTGGATATATACAGTGAAATAAAGTGAAAGTTTGGTGAAGATTTGAAACATAAAATGAATTTAATTATGTAGATTAAACTCATTGTTTAGAAACTTTCAAATTTAATTGAAACTTCAAATTAAAATGATGTTTCATGTGCAAATTTGGTAAGTATGAAAGTTAAATTTGTAGTTTTTTTTTTTTAATTTGAATGAGTTATGTTTGATTTTTGTCAAGTAACTATTCAATTGAGTTAAATTTGACAAATGTTTTAATTTTTATATTTATTTGAGTTTATTTTGTAATTTGGATAGTTACCAAGTTGCTAACCTATAAATAACAACTTGGTTCTTCATTTGTAGCATCACATTCCAAATTGAAGAATTCTATCCTTTCTTTCTTTCTTTTGTTCTTAAGTTGTTGAAAACAAGTATCCAAGAGTTCTGCCAGATCTGAGTAGTTCAAGGTTGCAGTTTTACCAGAGTTGGTTGTTGTATCCTATTGAGACGATCGTTGAGTCTGCTTGTAGCCTGTGCAAAGTGAATAATTGTCTTCAAGACATTGCTTACCAAAAGCGTCTCAACTAGGTTTCAAGTCTCTAAAGGTTTTGAAGTTCTTTCAAGTCTTTGGTTATTTTCATACCTAAGACTTGTTACACCATCTAGATTTCGTTTGAGTTTGAATATTACACATTTATTGTATTATTTTTAGTAATTGAGATGTAGTTAGTTTACTAGTGTATTCAATTCTACATATACCATTTTCCCCAACAGCCATTATCGAAAAAATTGAGCCTATAGCTTTGATATCATATGCATAAAAGAAAAACATCACAAAATGATGATAAAGCTCAGTAACGACTATTTTTTTAGAATATAAAGACTTGAAAAAGTTTACGTGACTACGTAATACAGGTCAAGGAAATAACATAATAATATTTCAAATAACAAAAACCATAACAAAAAATAGATATGAAAAATATGATAAATGACTCGTTGATATATGGTATTTATTATAAATATTATAAATAGGTATTAGATGTCATTTATGGCAAAGTAACAAGTAGGATGTGGTACACTTTGGACACTATACATAATTGGTCGAATGACACTTGGGCAACATATATGGTAATGCAAAAATGACATTTGACATTGGATAGATCTTGAAATAACATAATTGGTGATAAATCCACTTCAAAATTCCACTCAATTTTCATATTATCCAATTTTCATAATTTTATTATTTATTTTATTTTATATATTTATTTATTTATTTTTATATTTATATATTATTATATTATATTTTCTCCATATTTGTGTTCCCGTTATGCTCCATTGTGCTCCTCAATTTCACAACACGTTATCAACACGAGCTCCTATTGTTTTTCCACTAAAGGTATGTCCTAAAGATATGTCGGTTTTTTCCTCTTCATTATATTTAATAAATTTAATGTTATTTTTCATATTTAATATCTATTAAATTTCTAATATAAATACAATATTTTATAATAATGTTGTCATGACAAATCTCACAAAATTAGAATTTGCTACCTTTGATATTAACGACAGTAATTATTTGTCATGGGTGTTGATGTCAAAATTCACCTAGATGTTATGAATCTTAGAGAGACTATTAGAAGGAAATACGACATCCAGTTAAGACAAAGAAAAATCTATGATTTTCCTTCATCATCATCTCCACGAGTGATTGAAAATAGAGTATCTTACAATAAAAGATCCCCGTATCTTGTGGAAAAATTTGAAAGAAAGGTATGACCATAAAAAAAAAAATTATTCTTCCTAAAGCTCATTATGAATGGATGCATTTAAGGCTACAAGATTTTAAATCAGTAAGTTATTACGGTTCCGCATTATTTCAAATCAGTTCAAAATTGTTGTTATACAGAGAGAAAATTACTGATATTGACATGTTAGAGAAGATATTTTCTACATTTCATGTGGCGAACAAAATAACGAGTTATTGATGAAAAATCATGAATCTCAAAAAGCCAATCCGAAGGAAAAAATTCTGATTGGAGCAAAACCTAAAGCGACCCTATCCATTTCTAGAGTTTACCTTGATCTTGACCAACCGCACAAAACCTATCCGAAGGGGGGACGCTCCCAGGGCACCACAAGGGAGTACAGAATAATCTCACGATGTGAACCAATGACAGAGACCATAGGACGTGTTGACACACACCCTTCACCCACTTACTTTAAACACTTTCCCTGTCCGTCTTGATATTGACTCATGCAAAGACTATCCGAAGAGGATGCACTCAGGGCACCACGAGGCCAAGCATGAATCTCACGATGTGAACATTCAAAGAGAAACGTGAGCGGAATCATAGACATATCAGATACATCTCTTCCTCCCACTGAGTATTGTATGACCTAGGGTTTAGTTTACTTAGAAAAAACACAGCTAAGGATTTTAACCAAGTGACTTTTAGGTTTGCCCAAGAGTAACTTTTACCTTAGATAGTTAAACAACTTTTGATCATCATCTATTAAACTCTTTAACGGAGTCTTTGACCAAATTGTCGCATGCTTGTTGAAAATCTATCTAATTCACCTTTCTAGGTAGGTTCCCAGGTAGGGGTGTTCCATTTCCGTCAACTTAAGAACCCTAGCCTAGACAGAACCTGCCTTAGACAAAAGGTCCCTTATAGATAGATTTAAAATAAATTTAATCTTTTATGTCAATCAATTTAATTCTATTAAACCAATTTTAAAAGATTAAACTAGGTTACTAAACTCTTTAGAACCATTTGAACTTAGGTCTATCTCAATCCAATTTTAAAGCTCTTTTTTAAAAAAAACTTGAGATCACTCTAAGTCCGCATGCAACTCTTTTTTATTGATTTTAGTTCTAATTTCCTTTATAACACTTATAAATAGAAACAACCAAAACCACAATGTAAAGTTAAGACATGTAAGGAATTCATAACGATTATAAGCAATGTAAGTGTCATGCTCAATGCATTGTTCATTCATTGCTACTTCTTTTATATAACGCTTATACAAAACATCAATGAAACAAGCACAACATGCTTCCATTCACCCTTAGACTATAATACTTATAATAAAAGGATGATGCATGATAATGCTCACTGCATGCAAAATATAACTCTTATATTTCATGATGCATGTGCATGCTTTCATGTAATTTTTTCATGCTAGATTATAACATTTATAATACATGATGCATGAATAATTGCACAACCTAAGGTGGGTTTTTAAAACTATATGTCAAACACTTTTCCATATAAACACCATACATCACATGTATAATAAACAAATATTGATGAATCGGGTAAAATTTCCTTAAATCCACAAAAATTAAAGCTAACTATTACAAAACCAAGGAGTCTCTGGTTTAAACAGGCGAACCAGGTCTTGAACTATCCGGGTGAAGCAATGTATCTCTAACCATCGTGTACCAAACTCCCCGTGATCGTCTACACGAAAGAATAAACAATTTGCTCTATCGTTTACCAACGCTCCCAGAGCTAAACGATCGTTTAGCAACAATCATGTACCTTTTATTAAGCGATGAAGCCCGAGGTACGCGATCGCCTAGCGCGCTCCGCACAACGCCTGCCTTACACGATCGTCTAAACGATTACGATGCAGCAAAGCACCATCACCTACATGATCACTAAGCTAGCGCCTTTGATACCTACCTCTGATACCAATTGAAAGAAATCGAATACGAGAATTTCCATGAGCAGCGGAAGGATCATTCCAAATTACAATCGTATATAAACTTTACAATTACAATCACAAACGAAAACATACAGTTATGCTAAAATACAGAAATTACAGCATGCTATACAAAAAATCAAGGACAAGAGCAACACACTTTTGCAGACTCATCTTCAAGCTCCTTGATCACGAACGCTCGATCACAGTAACACAACTACACACGAACGCTCGTCCAACATGACCGCTATACTACACGAACACCGAGCACTCGAACTAAGTGATCGCTAAGGTCACGAACACCCTGAACACCACGAACGGCCTCCATAGAATCTTGACAGTGTCGAGTTGAGTATGACACCACCAAGAAGGTTACCTTTGTATTCTCGGTGTGAGAATCCAGAGAGTGGGCTCTGTGTGAACTTAGTTTGAGGCAAAAAAATGGAGAAATCACAATCATGTAAACGATTGAGCAAGTGGGAGATGGAACAACTTATCGTATAAGTTGATGCCCAATCGTTTAGGAAAAACTATGCGATCGTCTAGCAAATGCTATGCAATCGTTTAGTTCATCGCTTAGTTGAGTGTCTATCGCCTAAGGACACTCCACGATCATTTAGCTAACTCCAAGCTGTTGCTTAGTAAATCTTATTTACTTGACAACTCTCCGTGAGATATTTCAGAGACTGGAAAACTCAAATCTTTGCTTACTAAAATTAGGAAAATATTTTTTCTTTTTATCTCACGGTTACCATGAAACCACCAATAACCTCCCACTCAATTGGTTATTAGAGAAAAAGAGATAATTATCAAATAATTAATATTATCATAAATATAAATGATAACTAACTTATCATACTATATTTATAACCTATAGTTTTAATATTTCATCTCATGAAACATACAAACTATAGCTCTTTTTCTATTTATGGCGCTTAATGTAAATCTCATTTACATTAACCCTCCACTTGATGTATCTCATACACCATATCGATCATATAATATATAATCGAATTACCTCTTTTCAATTTGAACATTTCAAATCAACACCAAGAACTGACCCTCAACTTGAATCCATTGAGCTACCAAGGGGACCATATGGAATTGTAGCTCAAAGCTTCAACGGTACGTGAATAACTAACTAAACTCTTTAGTCACGGGATCCACCGTCTGTTAACTGTCAGGAAATCCACTAAAGACCGACAAATGAACTCTCCTTACCACAGATACATTATGTGTCCATCTTAACCAATCAACAATGCGACAACCCTTCACAGATCGCTCGTAAGTACAGCTCGGCCAATAACCATTATGTCCCTGTAGTTACATCTAACTCCTTAAGTATCACTGAATCCTCTGATGAACATAAGCTGTCTCTTATACACATCTAGATGTGTATAAGAGACAGGCCTTGTGTTTAGAGTCTAGTCATCTCTGGTCTGATCTTATAAAAACTCTTTGTATAGGACACCCCCACTCGCATGTCTCCATATGAATGGTCAGGATCTACCATCTGTAGTAGTTTACAACACTTACAAACCTCTACAAAGCGGGTCGTATCCGTAGTGTCACAAGGATCAGGTATTCCACCTTAATCCTTATACCCTGTCTCTTATACACATCTAGATGTGTATAAGAGACAGACTCTCACCCATACTAATCAAAGGACCACCCTCAAAGGCAGAAGTTTTCAAAACGCTCAGGATTGAGGTCGTGTCACCTATGGTCGTTTAGGTGAGATGTAAGTCTCCAGTATCAACGGCATTATATATAGAGTCTAGTCATCTCTGGTCTGATCTTATAAAAACTCTTTGTATAGGACACCCCCACTCGCATGTCTCCATATGAATGGTCAGGATCTACCATCTGTAGTAGTTTACAACACTTACAAACCTCTACAAAGCGGGTCGTATCCGTAGTGTCACAAGGATCAGGTATTCCACCTTAATCCTTATATTACAAACCTATTTAGGTTATCACTTAAGGAATGATCCACTTGTATATCATATATATATGCTTAAGTTTATATAAGATAACCATGGAGCTTTGTTTATTGGATATGAGTAAATGCCAGAATGAAATAACAATTATTTTAGTCATAAAACAATGTGTATAATTACAAACAACGAGACTCCGAGAGAATTAGGACACCAATCCCAACAACTCTTGATATTATATTTGAAAATGAGGATTTTAAATCAAAATCTATTGAAGAATATCGACATAGAAAAGATTGGCTTCAGTGGAAAGAAGCAATTGAGGCAGAATTAAATTTACTTTCAAATCGTCAAGTTTTTGAACCAGTAGTTCGAACACCAGAAGGTGTCAAACCTATGGGATACAAATGTGTATTTGTGAGAAAAAGAAATGAAAACAATGTGGTCACAAGATATAAAGCAAGACTAGTTGCACAAGGTTTTTCACAAAGACCTGGTATTGATTATGAGGAGACATATTCTCCGATGGTGGATGTAATTATATTAAGATATTTAATTGGTCTAACTGTATTTGAAAATCTGGATGTGCATCTTATGGATATAGTCACAGCATATTTATATGGATCTCTTAATAATGATATTTATATGAGTATCCCATAAGGATTTAAGATACCTGAAACATATAAGTCAAATTCTGGAGAATTCAATAATGTTATAGAGATCACTATATGGATTGAAACAATCATGACGAATGTGGTACAATCGCCTGAGTGGATATTTGTTGAAAGAATGATATCAAAACAATCCAATATGTCTATGTGTTTTTATAAAGAAATCACAGTTGGAATTTGTTATTATAACTAGATATGTTGATAATATAAATATAATTGGAACTCCTGAAGAGCTTTCAAAGGTAATAGAATATCTTAAGAAATAATTTGAGATGAAAGATCTCGGAAAATCAAAATTTTTCCTTGGCTTACAAATAAATTGAGCATTTAGCAAATGGGATATTTGTTCATCAGCCAACCTATACAGAAAAAAATTTGAAAAGGTTCTATATGGACAAAGCACATCCATGAGTTCATTCACTAGATGTGAAGAAAGATATATTTCGACCTCGAGATGATAATGAAAAACTTTTTGGTCCTGAAGTACCATATCTTAGTGCAATTGGTGCACTTATGTATCTTGTTAATAATACAGGACCAGATATTATATTTTCAATAAATTTATTAACTAGATATAGTTCTTCTCCAACAAAAAGACATTGGAATGAAATTAAGTATAAACTTTGTTATCTTCGAGGAACGATTGACATGGGTTTGTTTTATTCAAATAAATGAAACTTTAATCTAGTTGATTATGCAGATTCTGGATATTTATCTTATCCACATAAAGCTAGATCTCAAACAAGTTATCTATTCACATGTGGAGGAATTGCTATATCAGGCGATCGATGAAACATACCATAACGGTCACTTCCTTAAATCATGTTGAAATCCTTATAATTCATGAGGCTAGTCTAGAATGTGTATGGTTAAGATCAATGACTCAACACATTCGTGAAACATGTGGCTTGTCTTCTAATAAAAATCTTGCAACGCTATTATGCGAAGACAACACAACATGTATAGCCCAAATCAAAGGAGGATATATTAGAGGATGTAGAACCAAGCATATTTCACCAAAACTTTTCTACACTCGTGATCTTGAAGAAAATGATGACATCACTATACAACAAATTTGTTCAAATGATAACCTGACCGACTTATTTACAAAGGCATTACCTACCACAACCTCTAAGAAATTAGTGCACAACATTAGAATGTGGCGATTTAGAGAATATTTCCATGAGGGGGACCGAATATATTATATTCTTTTAGGATTATTAATTATATGAAATATGTATTTTTTTTTTCCTTCACTAGGATTTTTTTTCCATTGGATTTTTTCCTAGTAAGGTTTTAACTATGCATATTTCATATATTTATAATGGACATCTAAGTGGGAGTATTATAAATATTATAAATAGGTGTTAGATGTACATGTTTAGTTTTCAATGCCAAATGTCATTTTTCCATTACCACATATATTGCTCATGTGTCATTCAACCACTTATGCAGTGTCCAAAGTGTACCACATCCTACTTGTCACTTTACCTATAAATAGTGACATTTGGTAGATCTTGAAATAACACAATTGGTAAGAAATCCACTTCAAAATTCCACTCAATTGTCATAACTTTAGTTATTTTATTTTATTTTATATATTTGTTTACTAGTATTATATTTATATATTATTATATTATATTTTCTACATATCCGTGTTTCCATTGTGTTTCGTTATACTTCTCAATTTCACAACAATATTATAATTTTAGAAGAATTGATGAATTTGGCGTGAACTTATAAGTATAATTCCAATTAAAAAGTAAAACAAGGGTTAGAACTAATTTAAGTTCTGGAATACCACCAATATGACCCATAGTATTTTTAACTGTTTATGTCAATTATCAAAATTTTAAAATTGTTAAGTTACAATCTTGCTCATATTTAACTATTATAGGGATATAGGGATCAAATTATGAAGTTTTCGCGATAGCGATTACCAAAAATTTGCAATCAAAGTATGCCTAATAAAATTAATAGAAATCATAAATAAAACATAAATTAAGTAAATCAAGATTGATGATTTACACTTTTTTTCTTTTTCTTTTTTTTTTTGGTTGGTATGAGGATGGTATTAAATTTCGGTTGATAGGTTTGACATTGGCATAGAAAGTGGTCGAATCAACATTTTCGATATATCATAAAAAATTCATCAAACATGAAAACAAAATCAACAAAATGTATTAATATGCAAATATAATACAAATTATAAACATGTTAAATTTGAACAAGTTTAAAATATTGTTCTTTTTTTTTTTTTTTGAATTTTTGTTTGTATAATTGATTCTGAAATATTCATCGATGTTGACATTTTATCGATAATCCTATCAATATTTCTAAAAAATTGAGACATCAATATTTTCGTGGACATTTACATTTCAAACCTTGAGTATGATAAAATGACATTCAAATCATATTAAATTCTTATGACAACTTCTGTCATGGCAATAATATGAATGTATTTAAAGTAGGGAGATAGAAAAAATAAGTTATCGATTTTTGAAGAGAGTGAAATTAAAAAAAAAAAAAAAAAAGTGAACGTAGATTTTACATGATCGAATTAAAATCATAGGAAGATCTCCCACATAATTAAAGCTTAATTGACTTAAAGTTTATCCTATCAATTAGGAGAATAAAGGTTCAATTTCCTCACACCATATATTGAAAAAAATGCTAGAAAAATCTATATTCAATAATCAAATAATCAATACATAGATTTTAAAAAAAAATAAAAAAATAAAAATCCAAACTTGAGCACATCATTAAAAAAAAAACAAAAACAAAACAAAAAACAAAAAACAAAACATAGGCAGGTGCAAGGTCATTGTTTATATAGTACAAACTAGGCCATTATATTGTTTATTTAAAAAAAGAAACTAGGTCATTATATTTTATCACTATATTATAATTGGTAATAAAAATATTTGGCTTTATTTTTATTTTAGAAAACGTAGGAGTGAGGTGGTTGGACTTTAATGAATTGTTTACAAAAAGTTTCCAAAAATAAATTTATCATTATGACAAAAAAGATATTTAAGGATTAGTTTTCATTAAGATAGAAAGATATCTCAAATCCAAATAGGTTATTAAAGTAAAAAGACATAACTTACCTAGCTACCAAGCTAGGCTACAATTGACTTGTTGTAAAAGAATACTTTCATCTTTTTTTTTTTTCTTCAAAGTTATTGGATAGCTAGAAGGAGAGACCTCACAATCCGAGGTCAAGGCACAAACAAAACACTAGAAAAAACGATAACAAAAACCAACCAAATAGAAAATTTAAAAAAACGTGCAATCAAAGGTAAATGTCCAAAGAAGAGGTCGTTTGGGTCCTCACAAGAGAAGCCCCAAATCACTTGAACAATAAATAAAGACTTCAAACCGAACAGTCAAACTAATCATCTGAAGAGGACGCACTGTAGCACCATGGACACACATATTTGTTAAATCACCAACAGACTTAAAAACTTAAGTTGATAGCTGAAGGTAAATTTAGTATTATATCATCTAATATACTCCCAACACTTGTAGACTTAAAATAGAATACCCAACAAGAAAAAATCAATATTGAATCGGGGAGGAAATAACATTGTAGAGATTTAAATACAAAACCTCCTAGACCACCAACTCTAATATTATGTTGAATCACTGATTGACCAAAAAGCTTAAGTTGATCAACGCAAAAGCTCTGGTACTGCAACGCCCGAGGCCTAAAAGTTTGAAACTTAAAAAATATCTTAATTTAATCTGATTTAAATCTAATTATCTAAATTAAATTTCAAACATTCATCTAAAAACCAAATTAAGTTGAAGTTTAATTCTAACAACTCACAACTTGTTCCAAAATACGTAATCAAGATTAAATCCAAAATTAAACTTGAATTGATAGGAAATAATTATTTTCGAAAACATGGGGTGTTACATCACACTACTCAATTAGATTTATCACCTGATGGCCTCGACATCCCCTACATCCCAGGCGACTTTGCCACGTCGTCTTTACTTGTCTTGAAGGTTTATAAGAGTGAGAGTTATCCCCACAAACTAACACAGGTTCTTTTAGCATCCTCACTCACATGTTTCCTAGGAATATTCCCAGAAAGTCACCCAATATAGAATTGCTCCAAGTCAAGCACGCTTAACTTTAGAGTTTCTATAATTGAGCCATCGAAAAGGAAGGTGTGCCTTGTTGGTATAGGTAGTGACTTTCAATTCTTCTAAGTCGTTCTTAACCATACTTTCATGTCCTCGGGATCCCTCTCATTCAAATGTGATTTCGATTCATTTATGTCCTCACACCATATACAAACGTGTCATACAGTCAAACAGATGTGTATGGCCCGTCATATACAAATGTGTCGCACAATCAAACATATGTGTATGGCGCACCATATACAAACTCTTCACACAGTCAAACAAATGTATATAGCACTCAAACAAGAAATGGAGCATGAGCCTATGTGCTAAAACACATACGTCACGCAATTGTCAATATGCCCTACATCTTGACATCAAACAACCCATGAGTTATGTCATGAAGTCTCACAGACTAATCATACAGGTCGGTGCACATAACTCACTATAGCTCGATAGATATGACACGAAGTCACAAAGACTTTATCACACATATCGGTGTGCATATCTTATAGCTCAGGACTCATGTCACGCACATTCGCATCACAAAAACTCATCACACAGACCATCTATGTGCACGGCCTGCTTCCAAACAAGTACTTTCATACACAAAACATAGCAATAACATCACATCAACACTAAGTCGAAAATCAATTATAAACAAAGCATAACAAACCATTCTAAGTTTATCGTTAGGAAAGCCCTTACCTCAAATTGAAACCAAATTATCAAGATAAATTTCCTTTCTGCCATCAGAAGCCTCGCTTCAAAACTCCTAAAATTCCTTAAATATTTAATCCAAAATGCACCTTAATCCATCTCAACACGAACTCCTGATTGTATTTAAACCTAGGTAAAATGCAACAATTACAGGCTCCTTAACCCAAATCACAACAACCACGTTAAGACTAAAAAAAGGAAATTAAAGACTAAATACCTTACCAAAGCATCCACAACCTTGTTGGACAGCGGCCTAAAAAGTCTTCAAACTCACATCTAACACCAACACATTATGGGTAATTTAAAACCTAAGTACAAAGGTATTCAAGATTCTCCAAGAAAACACACCTAGAACTCGAAAACTTACAACAAAACACCTCACTAGAGGTGGCTTATGGTTGACGGTGGCAAAACTGTGGTGCGAAGATAGCGGATGTTCATGCCAGTGACAGCAACGATGATCGAAAAACAATGGTGGTCGGGGGTACTGTTGTTTTCGTGTGTGTGCATAAATTGTGAAAGAGTGAGAGAAGAAAATGGAAGAAGAGGGGAGAGACCTTACCGCTGGCGACAGATGATGACTAGACGAAAGCAAGGATACATGAAAACGACTGGTGGTGGCCGACAAGGCAAGCAACGGGCCCTCCGCAAGCGAAGAAGAAGACAGGTTTGAAGGGGGCAATTATGCGTGCATGGGCTGAAGTGGCGTTGAATCTTGTGGGCTATAACGCCCCAGGGCCATCAAGTGTCAAATTTGGATTCTGAATCCTAGGCTTGAGGCGTTATAGATGGTATTAGAGAGGAACCTCTCCCAATAAGATGTGGTTCGAGGATGAACCAAGCAGAAGCTAGTGACCATGTAGCACCCTGAGTTTAGGAGGGGGACATGAAGGAACTGAGATCACATCCGAATGAGAGGGATTTCGAGGACATGAAAGTATAATTAACAAAGGCTTAAAAGAATTAAATTCACTACCTATACCGACCAGGTTGAGTCTAAATTTTGAATCCTGGGTTTGGGACGTTACAGATGGTATCAGAGAGAAACCTCTCCTAGTAAGATGTGGTTTGGGGACGAACCAAGAAAGTGAGTGAGGACAAAGCATGCTAAAAGGGCCCATGTTGGTTTGTGGGGACAGCTTTCACTCTTAGAAAGCCTTTAAGACAAGCAAGGATAACGTAGCCAGTTCGCAAGGGATGTAGAGGAATGTCGAGATTATTAGACGTTAAATTTGAATTTTGAATCCTTGTCTGAATCCTAGGCATCGGCCGTAATAGGTACTAAGTTAAATGACCTGCTTCGATATCATCTAAAAACATTACACTCGTAAAACATGATAAATAACAATACACCAAGTAAGCAACTCTTCAGACTTTACTCCTCAGTCGATTACTTGCAATATAGTGATAATCCAATTGAGTTTCATATCCTAATCTAAGATCCTTTGGAAACACCTTCCCCACGAAAGAATGTCCCCCCAAATAGCCTTACAAAAATATAATAAAATAAAATGATCCCTAGACTCAACTCCACCAGTACACAAAACACAGCTACTCAAGATATCAAAACATCATCTACTAATACAATCTCTCGTCTATAATTGATTCTAAACAACAAGCCATGAAATGAATGAATGTCTATGAATATTATCTCCAAACCAAAGGAGACTAACCGAACGACGCCACAGAATACCTAGGACGTAAGGACTCCTAGACACTAGCGATCGAAAACACACCAAATCGATAAAGGTTCCCTCCCGACCAACCTCGGACACTATTGAATGTATTTGCAAGGAGAGATCAACAAAAACTCAATTAATTGTTTGTATTTAGCTTCTATTCCTAATTAACATTTAATTTGTTTTCATGGAATTCAATGTTTTTTTTTTCTTAATGTAACATCACAAAATGACAGGTGGAATAGAGTTTATAATTTATGTCAAGATAGTACAAATATCTAATTACTTGAGTTATACACACTCAAATTAGGGCCATAAATTTCAAGTTGAATCGCATTTCATACTTTCCTACGTATCAATTATTTTATGTTATTGGAACTATTTCTATGATATATATTGTTTTTTATATTAAAGAAATCCTTGAGATATTTTTTAGTTGTTTGGTTATATAACTTGGTTTTCGAGTTTTTTATCATAAATGTAATTTATATGTTGTTATATAAAATAAAAGTAGTTCTGTCTAATATGGCAAATCCATCTCAAAGAAAACAAAAAAAAATGATTGAATAAATAAAATTAAAATTGATAATCTCAATTGTATTACATTGTGACGAAGATTTTGGTTGATTAATGAAAGTGAAAATTAATGATAACTTAAAGAAAAAAATGAAAAGAAACTTGTGAATGGATTCAACTTGTTATATTGATTGATTAAGCCAACAAATTGGTTGATTTTGAGCTGATTTGATACAATTAAAGGAAGTTCCTAATTGATTATAATGATCATATTCAAACACTTGGCAAATAGTTGTAGACACAAAAATTAATGTTCATTACTTTTCAAATGATGGATGAGAGATGGATGTGACTTTAAAATTTTTAAAATATGTTTGGACAATAATATTATATATACTTCAAATTCTAGGAAACTAATAAATCACATCATTGTTTGAATTTCTTTCTTAAGAGAAGTCATATTTCGTGTTCTTGATAAACTAAAATACAAACAATTATTGGTTGAAACCTTAAAATTTTACCAAAAGAGTGATATGACCTTTCTTTCTAATTCCTTTTTGACATCTACAATCTTGATAATTCATAGATAATATTTAACCTACCAATCAGCCAATATGAATTAAAAATTAAAAATTTGACAACTTATACATATATACCAAAAAAAACTGTCCAAGATTAATTTTCTTACATGTGTTTCAGCACAAAAGAGACGAAAAGATTTGCTTCTTTTTGTACCTACGGATAGAATAGAATTGTTCCATATATATATATATATATATATATTCTTATATTCTCTTTCCCTTTCAGTACTTTTATCTTCTATATTTGCTTGATACATAGTGATGGTCAATAGATGATTTCTACCTACTAGTCATCTAACTTTCATCTCATCTTCTAGCTTCTTTTGATGGTTGAATATTCTTTATAATTCCATCTTCTCTCATGTTTAAATATATGGTTATATTGTTATTTTCTTGTCGTATGCATTTTTTTGTCTAATCATAAGATTGTACTTCCTACTTTGAAATCATGTTAGTTCACCTATTTAACTCAAAAGATTGAGTTAATGGGTTACAGTAAATTTTATTATATAAATACTTTAACAGTACTACATATAATAAAACTTTATAAAGTTTGTAGATCAATTTAGAAACAAATGACAAAGTTTAACCATCAAAACAATATTGGAAAAGAAATCTCTTTAATATTAAACAAAAGGAAAGATATTTCCTTTTACCATAATTACACATCATAAGATATTTTATGAAATTAGCAAAGACTATAATATAAGACTTCTTTTTAATTTCACATTTACCAACAAAATAAAAAAATATACCAAAAATTCTATTGGATGTATCTCAACAATTCCATTAAATTTATGATGGATGATATTGACAGTTGGGTCATCTTTAGTAAAAACTACGGCACCGCTTATTCGCTACGGACATAAAATTAAGCATATCTTATTTTGCAAAAATTTTAAAAAGAATTTAAAAAGATACTCAAAACTCATGATGTTGTTTGGTAAATTTTCTAAAAATAATAACTTTAAGGAGACAAAATAAAAGATTGATAGAGAAAAAGAAAAAGGAAAAAGAAAGAGAAGCTTAACTCGTGTTCTAGTCCTATAACTTTCGTAATGATTCTATTTCTATATGTAGTTATTCAATTTTATCTCTAGACTTTTTAAATATTTTATTTTGATTTTCAAAAGATTGTTGTACTCCTCGTCGTAAAATGTAAGGTTATCATTTAATGAGTTCAAATATATTTTTGGATCCGACACTTTTAATTACGTGCAAATATATACTCTTTAGGTAATTGAATAAAATTATGTATTTATATCAATTTTCTATTAAATAATTCAAATATAATTGATAAGATCGAAATAGAATTTTGTCCAAAATTTGAAGATTAAAATAATATTTAAAAGTTTATGAATTAAAATAACATTCAAACAAATTATCATTGTTTGAAGCCATTAAGAGAAAATGATAGGGGAAAAAATCTTTGATAGTGCAAGACCAAAACCCTACTAGAGAGCTATTTATCTAGAATATTAAAGTCCTACAAAATAGACGATATGTAGACGTTAGGTAACGTATAATTGTCTTGTGAAATTATTTATGTGTACAAAAATAAAAGCATGAATATGTATCATATAAAGGTTTTGACTCTTACAAGTTTGATTATTTTTTAGCAAAACGATTTGAATTTCATATTTCTTTCTCGAGAGCACATATCTTAATTGATTAATTTGTTTCCGGATTATCGTTTATAAGTTTAATTCTTAAACTTTCACTTATGTTTTATCTCAATTGTCATGAACTTTTATAATAGTGTATGTTTTGAAGTTTTGGATTTTAAAAAGTTTCTAAATTTTCAATCTTAAGGGTTTGGAGACTAAATAAACACAAATGGGGAATTTAGGTCCCCAAATTGCCATAAGAAGAGTGAGTCATTATAACTTACTCAATATTTGGACCTCCCATTATAATAGTTGAAGTTCGTAATTATTATAATTCACAATTAACTACAATATTATTGTTTCAACTATCTTTTACTCATTTGTAACCCACACTAAAATAACATGCACCTTAAATACAAACTATTATAACTCATAGTAAAATAATCTTCACCTCGTATATAGACTATTATAACCCACAGACTATTGTCTTGAACTTTTATGGTTGTGTATGTTTTGAAGTTTTGTATTTTAAAAAGTACCTAAATTTTCAATTTGTGCCAGTTCAGAAGTTCAAAGACTAAATAAACATAAAGGGATCGTTTGGATCCCCAACTTCAATTGGTTGGAGTCGGCTATTATAGCTCACTCATTATTTGGACTTCTAATTATAATAGTTAGTATTTTCAACTATTATAACTCACAATTAACTACAATATTACTATTTCAAATCCCTTTTTGTTTAGATGTTTATTATTTCTTATCCATCCTCTCTCCAACTCATTAACTCAAACTAAAATAATCTATATTCCAAACTCAAACTATTATAACTCATCTCATATAACAATTACTAATTATAATAACCAACTCAACTATACCAACATCCTAAAAAGTGTTGTGTTTTCTCAGAAGAGAAAAGAACAAATGGGGACAAAGAAGGCATATATATGTGTGAAAACTCGATCAGTTCAGAGGCGCCAAAACAAAACACATCAGAAAGGCTCTTCTTCTTATTCGCTTGACTTCCTATATTAAGACCTTCTAACTGTAAAACAGTGCCATTTCTCTGCTATACATACGACAACAAACCACTTCACTTATTACCATATCAATAACCCTTCTCTCTCTCTCTCTCTCTCTCTCTCTCTCTCTCTCTATTGTGTCCTTTCTTCTTCTTCATCCTTCAATGGATTTTCCAATACCAGAACCATCTCCTTCTGAAACTTCAACAATCATCTCTGCTTCAGAGTCTTCTCCACCATGTCCAAAGGAGGATCGAACAACAGACCAAATCAACCCCAATTCCCAACTGGGTTTAGATCTCAGCCTTTCTAATAACGATTCCGATCATGGGTCGAACCCAGAACTCAATTTAATCGACTGTTTCGATGTGAATTTAGCAACAGAACCTACAGATACAGAAACAGAGCCAAGGGTTTTCTCTTGCAACTATTGCCAGAGGAAATTTTACAGTTCTCAAGCTCTTGGGGGACACCAAAATGCCCACAAAAGAGAGAGGACTTTAGCAAAGAGGACTCAACAGGTGGGGTTGGGCTCTAATTTTGGGCTTGCTCATCGGTATTCGAGTTTGGCTTCTCTTCCTCTTCATGGGTCGTTTAGTAGGTCGCTTGGAATTCAAGCTCATTCCATGGTTCATAAGCCTTCTCTTCATGTTTCTGCAATTGGGTCGTCCGGGATTTATGGTCACAGTGGATGGTCAAGGCAGCCGCTCGATCAACACCCCGCGATTGGCCGATTGATACAGGGAAATCCCCACGTTGGAAGTCTTAGAGGCATTTCGTCGAACACTGGAGCTGCAAGGTTTGAGGGTGTGAAGAAATTCTCTCCGGCGGCTGTCACGGAGGCGCCACCGCCTCTCGGAGGGTTCTGGTGGGATAGCGGCGGCGGCGGTGGCGGTGGCGATGGTGATGGTTTTAGTCATCTGAAGATGAAGCCTAAACAAGATGAATTGTTGAAGCTTGACTTGTCTCTTAAGCTCTAATCAGAAAAGGAACTTTCCTTCAATTTTATTTTTTTTCTTCTCTTTTTTTTCCATTTTTTGAAAATTTGATGCTTTCTGCTAAGAGGGAATTGATTTAGATCCTTCCTTCCACCACCCACCCCCCCTCCCAACCTTGTTTCCAATACTTGAGAAGATTGTCTCTGTAAATAATCCATTTTGGCAACATAAGAAGAACACAAAAGTAAACCTGTTGAAGAGAAAATTCCCATTTATTACATGACAAAAAAAAGAATCAATATATTTGTTAAAATTACTTTGGAATTTGAGAAAGTAATCCCCTTTCTCTCTCTATCTTTCCCTTTCTTTTTCTCAAGAAGAAGAAGAAGAAGAAGAAAAAAAAAAAAAAAAGCAGTGATAGATAGAGATGCAAGTTTCCACTAGTAAAAGTGACTAAACTTTAAGTATAGACACAGAGGAAATTTCTCATTCATGCTTTTGTGGCCGTTATAATTAAGATTGATTCCACACGCATACACTATGAGAAATGTGGGCGATTATTCAATACTCTGTCTATATTATTTATTGATTCCAAATTTAATGGAAAAAAAAAATAAAAGTTCTTTTTAATCATTTAATTCATAGAGAAGTTTCAATTTTGAAATCCATAATCCTGGTTGAACTTCTCTCTTCGTCCATACAATGAATTACCCTCTAATTTCCGAAATAATTGAACTAATTGAAAGGAAATTCATAAACTAAACCTAAGAAGCGATACTTTAGTTTGGCTTGCGTATCCGTGTCCGACACGTGTAGGACACTTAGACACTCCGAAATTTATTCAACATGTATCGGACATTTGTTAGTATAACAAATGTGTTAAACATACATAGAACACTAGTTAAGTAAACTAAAAAGACACATACATGGCAATAATAAAAAAATTTGAGCGTGAAATACATAAAACTAAATTTCTTAAAAATATGAATGCATCAACCCATTTACTTTTAAACTTTATTTTGGTATAAAAATGATATATATTTTTTAAAATGTATATTTTAATAAACGTGTCCTTGTCGTATCCGTGTCGTGTCGTGTCGTATTCGTGTCTTATATTTGTATCTGTGCTTCTTAGAACTAAACAAACATGGAGATATATTATAATTCAAAATCTAATGTTAATGTTCTAGACCCTTTGTTTAAGTCAATCAAATAGGAACGACCCTTATTAATACGCAATAGATACTATTAGAAATGAGGAAAGAAGAAAATACGGAATTAGAAACCTTAGAAATATAATTTAGAAAAAAATAAATTTCAGGGACAAACATAAAGTTATGTCATAATTCAAGATCCAACATTATATTTTAGGCTTCTTGTCAATCAAATATGTTTGTGTGAGAGAGAGAGAGAGAAGATTCAAGAAAGCCCCAATATGAAATTGTTGGATAAAGGGGTCCTAAATTTCAAAGACTAAACACTATGATGTGTGGTCCATGAAATGAGCACAAATTTGGATGCTTGTAGTTTTCATTTAATGAGACCACCATACAGAGACATATGAATATATATGTATGCAAATAGAATGGTGGATGACAACATTGTTGACCCACTTGCAGTTGAAAGTAATAGACCATCACATTAGAAGAAGATCAAAAAAAAAGAGGTAGGTGTAGATATAGCAAACCTTGTAAAAAAGTAATGAAGGCACATAATGACTCTCCGTCCTCCTCAGCCTTAGCTATTCCATCACCATCATCATTTTTCCCACATTATTAAATTGTGGGTAAATCTTCATTGTCTTGATTTCTGACCTACAGGATCTCCTAATAAGGCCAAACCAGTGGTGGGGTTCAATATCCGAAACAAATCATGTTAATCTTAATCATATATCTAAACCATGATCATTAGTCATAATAATGGAACTAATTTCTCCTAGTATCAAGATGTAAAAGTAACAGAAATCTTGCTATTAAGACAATTGATGACAATAAAAATCTCTTTACCTTATCATACATACCAAGTACCACACAACCTTTCTGAAAATGACTCAGCAAACTTTGGGTTTTGGCCATCTGTTGCCTTTGTTACTTCATCAGTTGGGGTGTCCATTATTTGGGTTAGACTGCCCATTTTGCAACATTGAAGAATCATGGCCTTTGATTTTCCACCTCAACTAAAGCCATAAGTAGTAATTTATCAGAGGTTGAGTAATGAATCAAGTTTCATCAAATCAAGTAACTTGTTAAATATTTACTGAAATAAATTGAAACATAGATAGGGTGCTCAAAAGAAAACATGATTAAACTCCATACAATAATTCTTCAGATACATAGCAAAAGTAGCCAGAGAATGTACCAAAAAATTGTGGATCTATGATCACATAGCATCAGGTGAAGTTTAAACCAATCACCTGCTTTCTCTCAAGATAACAAGTCATCATTAAAGAAGCTCTCCTCCAATACATTTAATTAGACTACTTTACTTTATGGAAAAAAGAAAGTATATAACATGGATAAAGCAACCTTTTTCTTAAATATTCCACCCTCAAAATATCAAGTTAATGCTTTAATGTGTCGGAGGATCAAATCCAAAAATAAACCACCTGTTTGGTCCAACATATTGTTTGTATATCATCAATTTATTGTACAAAGTTGAATTCAATCTACATCTACAGTAAGAAGACCTGGGACAAGGTGGGGTTGGATTTGTTCTGACCTTTGGGTCTGCAATACAGCATGATGAGCAGGAAGACAACCACTTAGCTGCCCACTTGATGACAATGACTTATAATCTAGTTCAATCCCATTCCACTGCCAATGACTTCATGAGTTCAGTAAGATTTCTAATGGGGGCAGAAAAAAAGTTATTCAATGAAGTCGTCACAATATACGATTCTCTCTCATGTATTCAATGGTGTAAAATTGTCGGTCACGTTATGACAACCTCCTTGAATAATATTTCAAGGGGGAAGAGAGAGAAGAAATGTTTTGTAGCTGGGTACATTTGCATAACACAAACAGAAATCGATTGTCAATCATGAGGTAATTAATTGTCATATACCTATTAACCATTTACATTGTTAATGATCAAAGCTACAGCCTCAAGCAATATAATTATTAACAAAACTTGGAACCATTGGATTCTTGGCAACATGGTTCACTCCATTTCTCTACCTTCGTCAAAAAGAAAGATTACCATGCGCAGGATATTGCAGTAATGTTAAGAGGCGTTTTCCTCAACTCTTGGCATATGGAGAAGATCCTCCACTTTGGTTTTGATGCTTACCATCTTCTCGTGTTGTAGACTCACTTGCACGACCTTTCGGCAAAACTGGAGCCGGTACTATTTTTTGTCCACCAAGAGGGTCATCCATAGACTTGCTTGGATCAATATTTGCCCCATGTTTGGTTTTATCAACGTCTTGACCTTTCTCAGAGTTCTTTGTTATAATACCAGTGCCTGATTGTTTTCTGGGTTCAACAGCAATTTCCTTTATAGTTTCCTCAAGTTTATCGAGTCTTATTTTTACCTCCTGAAGCTCCTGGTTCTTTTCATGGATTTCTTCAGTCTCTTCTAACTCTAGTTGTTTAGCTTTCTCTTCTTCTTCTTTCTTCTTTTTCAGCTCCAGGTCCTGTTATGGTGACTTTGGTTAAGAAAACCATTGAAAAACTGAAAATCACAGAAATATATTGTTAAGGGGCCAAATCAAAGAACCAAAGAAAAACTTAAAAAGTATCCAAACTCCCATGGGTAACGTTGTTAATTCATTATCTTTCTTTGCCTCATTTTATAAAGTACATATTTATATAATAAATAGTTATTTTCTTGCCAATTTATGCAGAACCAGATTCCTCATGATCATTTTATAAACGATAGATAAATTAATGAGAAGCAAAGATAATACCTGATTATAAAATGTCAACTCTAGCAACTTTCGTAGTTAAAGTCAATAAGTAATATACGTAAACTAATCAAACTATATGGGATAAACAAAGATATAAAACTTTTAAATTTTGACTTTGCAATCCTTCAAATTCTCACACACATACATTTACTAGGTATAGAAAATGCTGTTCACATATGAAGTTATTGCATTTCTTAACCCATGGACGTTTGGAAACTTAGAAAGTATCCAAACTCCCATGAGGTGCCTCATTTTATAAAGTATGTATTTGTATAATAAATCGTTATTTTCTTGCCAATTTATGCAGAAACAGATTCCTCATGGTCATTTTATAAACGATGGATAAATTAATGAGAAGCAAGGATGATACCTGATTATAAAATGTCAATTCTAGCAACTTTCATAGTTAAAGTCAATAAGTAATATACGTAGACTAATCGAACTATATGAGATAAACAAAGATATAAAACTTTTAAATTTTGACTTTGCAATCCTCCAAATTCTCACACACATACATTTACTAGGTGTAGCAAATGCTGTTCACATATGAAGTTATTGCATTTCTTAACCCCAAATCAACCCCTCGAAACCACTAGGTACCATAACTTTAATTTCTGAGACAATTACTAGTTATCATAAGTCATAATATCAAAGTGCCAAAAGGTTGAACTTCTAAAATAAAGTTTATGAAGAAGACAAACATGACAAACATGAACAAATAAACCGTTAGGTGTGAACAAAAGTATCATATTGGTTACTGAAGGAGGAATCCATGGTATATAAGTGAAAACAATTATCTCTGTTGGTAATAAAGCCTTTTGGAGTGTTTCCAAAAATAAAGCCATGAGGGTTTTCCGCCCAAAATGGACAATATCATACAATTGTGAATAGGTGGAGGTTCCATTGTCCTTATCCATATACTACTAATCTTGATCTAGTAGACAAAATGATGATTCAATCATTTCATCTCTTACATTTAATATCTAATTTAACAAAAAATGATATGACCTACTTCTAGGTGGTTTGACTTCTATAATTTCTTTTTTTCTTTTTTTCTTTTTTTCTTTTTTTCTTTTTTCTTTTTTTTTTTTTTTTTTTTTGGTTATCTATAGTTTCAAATGTTCAAAAGTTTCTAGCAATATTTCATTTAATCTTCTAACTTGTCCTTCTACTCTAACTACTGAACACACTTTACTTTATAGAAATTAAGGCCAATACGTAACAAACTGATCTAATTGAATGTGATCGACAAAGATATAAAGCTGTGAATTTTTGGCTCTACAACTTTCCACATTCTCAAGTTTATTCACAAGATGTACCAAATGTTGTTCCCATATGAAATTCATTGTTACAATTTTTAACACCAAGTCACTCTTGAAACCACGAGTTTAAATGTTTAATTTCCAGACAACTACTAGTAATCATAATTCATAATATAACACCCGAGTCTCAAAAGGTAGAACTTCTAAATTAAAGTATATGATGCCAAACATGAAAATACAGACTACTGATCTTGATTTAAAAGACAAAATGATGATGCAGTCATTTCAATTCTTGCATTGATATCTAATTAAAGAATTACTAATCATGAAAACTTAAAACATCGTTTCAAATCCATATTCGAAATCCATCATCTATCTTTAAAAATAAATAATAATAATTTTCTGAGTTGGAAACCTTATATGGTAAAATGGTTTTTTCAAACGGTTGAAAAAAACACAGAAGATAAAACCTTTTTTCTTTTTCTAATTTCATGTGCTTCTTTAATGTTTTGGAAAGTAACAATTTATATATGATCCTTACTCTGCTTGTGTAAACTTTATATTCCATTTTCACATTCATAGATATAAAATAAGAAGAATTAAAAAGATTCTAGCAGTTTTTTTTTTTTTAAGTTGAAACAATTTTAAAAAATGATAATCTGATCTTTTCCTTTTCTTTTCTGGGGGGAAGTTAGAAAATGAGTTTTTGGGAACAATTTTCAGAAGAATGTACATAAACAAACTCTTAAACTGGAATAATGGTAATTAGCTATGGTATTCTAAATTACACAAAAGAAAATATTCCTAAAACACCCCAATAATTGACATAAAGACCTGTTAAAACTTCACATTGCATAAACGAACATTGTTTTCTCCAGGGCAGGATGAGAGGGGCATCAAAGAGGCCGAAGCTAGGTGACGTGCTTCCAGGCCGATTACCTTTTCTATGAAAAACCAAACTTTCATAGAGAAGGTAAAAGGAATGAAAGAGAACAGCCCTACAAGAAGGCAAAGCCAGTTGCCCAACAAAAGGAACACAAACAAAAACCTACACTTTAGATACGAAGAACGGGCTCCAGACTCTGGAACTATTGTGACAATAAAATTATTGAAATAGGGAAAGAAGACGACACAAGGAGTTTACGTGGAAAACCCTAATTCAGGGAAGAAAAACCACGGTAGAAAAGAACTTATTATTTTTATGTCATATTTACAATAGACCCAACCTCAGATATAAATAGAATAATGTGAAACCCTAATTTAGCAAATATAGTAAAAAGACAAAAATG